>NW_010115180.1:0-8845 GCF_000699245.1 Pterocles gutturalis | reverse complement strand
CTGTTGCCGGTCGCAGCTGCCGACGGTGGGCTCTGCCCCCCGGTGCACCCACTGACCTCTGCTGCTGCGCAAAGCGCGGCTGCGGGCGGCGGCGGTATTTTTTTATTCATTTATTAATATTAATTAGCCCTGATGTGGCTTAATCTTTGTGACTGTCGTGGCTAGGGGTTTCTGAAAGAGGCGGCAAGGAGGCTTAATTCGAGATGAAGTTAAAAAGTGTTGCCATTCTGCCTGAGGATCATGGATCTGTGTGGCAGGGTAAGCAGGGCTGCCAGCACTTTACATATGAGGAATGACAATAGTAAATACGTTTGCAAATAGGGAAGAGAAATCACTGTAGCTAAAGCTAGAACAGCCTGGATAGATCAGGGATGTGGCCTGGTTACATGGGTAACACCTGCACAGACCCTGAAACATGTTCTGGGTGAAGAAACATTTTGGGAGATCCACAGGCCACGCTGGCAGTGTGGGGGCTCCTGGCTGGAGTGCTTGCAGAGGTCCAGCTGGAGCTCCTCTGAATGGTCCTCTACAAAAAGGGCAAAGGCAGGTTTTGGTCCTCTGACCAGACAAAATGCTGCATTTCCAGATTAGGAAGTGTTTCAGAAGCAGGGAAACAGTGGAAGTGCATGGGTGGGCTCATCTTAATGTACTAAGCACAGTGGTGAAATAAATTTCATGGCCAGTCCTGGTCTGGTCACAGGACACCAACTACCACAGCAGGTAGTGGGCACAAGCAGTACCCTAGTAGAACCAGCGTCAGCTGTCTTTTATGGATGAAAATCATATCACCAGAGAAAGGGAAACCTGAGCAACATCTGGGCTCATGATACCAAGCTATGGCTTCTGCTAAGGGGTATGAGGCTGACCGCAGACTACACACAGCAGAGGAGACAGAGACCAGCTCATCTGGGCATCTGGCAATCTCTGCTGTGCTCTGTTCTCCTTCTGAGACACACTCAGGCTCGTTCCAGAAATGCTTCCATCGGTGGAAATGTCCAGATGCTCTGCACATGCAGCAGAGAACTGCAAAGCCTTAAGGCAGCTGCCACATGGTGGGATAAGTCAGAGCCCCTAGATGGGCATCTCAAAGCATAAAGATTGCTTATGGCAGGTGCATACCATAAAACATTGCCACTCTGTGGAGCAATGTAAGGTAAAGGGTGATACTGGGAAAGGAAATCTAGCAGCATCACTGCTCCAAAGCCATCAGCTTGTGGTGTTTGTATGTAGAGATGACATGAATACAGAAAGGGGAAGTGTCTGGGCTGAAAACGACCCATTCCCTGTGCTTCTTTGATGGGAACATTGTTGCCAGTTTGCCTTTGGCTGTTAGTAAAAAGTGTCTTCTGACAATAAGCAGTGTGGTGAATAAACCATTGTGGACTGCACTTGAAATTAGACTGGAATGAGAGAAAATACATTGCCCATTGTCTCTACTGAGGCTTCACAAATCTTTTACGCAATGAGAGACACAATCTGTCGAACTACCTAAAAGCCCTTCTCAAAGGTAGTGCTAGTTAGTCAAATCAGCCATCAAACACAACAGGTACTGGAGGCAGTAAAATGCCTAGTACTTTTGGGCAGGGACGATCATCAGCTGCAAATGCAGCAGCAGATGAGTAAGTCCTATCTTCTGAGGGATGAGAACACAAGATGAGGGTTTTGTTTTTTTTTTTAAAGTTCTAAGCAATTTCAGAGCTGTTGTCATGGGAGAGATCATCTCATTGAACTCCACGTCCAGACTCTGGGCTCTTTTCAGTCACTGAAGATGTAGTCAATATTGCCAGTGAACAGTAGGTCATTATTTGCTCTGTCTTAAAGTACTTCTCCAAACAAGCTCAATGTATTTTAAAATTGTTTATTTCCATTGGCTGTGCAAGCATTTGCAAGGGACTACTTCATCTGTATACACCTGCACTGCAGTTGTCAAATTGTCAGAGAGAAGGGTCTTCCCCTGTGTGGTATGTCCATACTTCCACATCAAGAAAAGACCTGATGGTGATAGACCAAAAGAAAATCCAGTGGCACAGCATGATTGCTCAGAGAAGGGCAGATTAGGGACAGCGCAGCACGTGCAGCTGAATAGAGCAACACAAAAGGAGACATTTGACTGTGCCATAAGATACAAACCTGACCCTGAATAAAGGTTGGTTTTAATCATTGTGCTCTTAGCCATGCTAATTTTTTATTCCATTTCCAAGCAACAATGATGCTGTCTGAAGGACGCTCAGACAAGGACTGAGAAAAAGACATCGCAGCACCCTTGGCAGGTCTGGCTGTCATGACTCTGTCTGTGCTCAGGCAACAGACCACAGAATTCCCCAGCAGAGCTCAAAACCAGTTCAGTTTTGAGTGGGAACTTGAGCACAGAGTACCGGGAAAGCAATGGGAAGCTGGGACTCAGAAGACCCAAGACATTGTTAATCAGTTTAAAACAAACAGGAAGGCAGCTCTGCCTGACAGTGTGGGAACACTGCAGTGGCACCCTCAGAGATCAAACAGCAATTCAGCACAAACGTGGATGGGTCAGAGAACATCCCATACTTCCCTGAAGAGAAAGTCCATGCTGTTCAGCTAAATAATGAGGGGCAGTGCACCGAAACACTTAGAAAATGCTTGCGCAGGTCTGCCAAGAGCCATACATTTAGGCTTACATGTACAACAGGTCGAGATCTAACCATCAAATAAGGACACAAAACAATGGCCACAGCCTATGCTGCAATGTCACTGCTGATGTTTACAGGATTGGAGTAACGGCGGAAGGCAAACCAAAAAAGCAGTAAATAGGACTAGGTGGCCAACACCCTTGGGCTTATGGGCCAAAGCCAGAGTGTTACTGCTGTCTGTTGAGGCTTAGAAAGGTGACACATAGGAAGGGCCAAGAGGCTGCTTCTTAGCAGCCCACCAGTCTGCAGCAGAGACACGTTACAGCCTTGAGCTGCAAGTTAAGGCAACAGCAGCCCATGTTTTTAAGTGCTGATTTAATCCTTTATGTGTAAGCCAACAAGCAAGGACCATGTCCACCTTCTTTAAGCCAGCTGAGGTTCCTGGCCAAGGGACACAGAAGCAGGATATGCTACCTGAAAGGATTTATGCTCCTGCAAACACAGTGTAGCTCTATACATCCCTTCTCTCTTACACATTTATATGTCTTGGCTGAAACACAGGATTTTCTTCTGTAAAGATGTGTGGTTTTGGTCAGAATGCACATATTTAGTTGAAAAAATGCTGAATGTGCTGATCCTGATGTTCACTTCTCTCCGTGTCTCGCTGATGACAGTCACATGTCAGCAACAGTTCAAAGGACAGCCAAGTCCAGCAAGAGACTCACACCTAGGGAAGACAAGAAGCCTTTCTTCTTTTCTAACCATTTCTACCTTCCTGTCCTCCTCCCTTACCATGCCATTTCACCCCTCTGTCATGCAGGTTTTGGTCTGATGGGCATCAGCACCAGCACATGGTAGATGATGGGAGTGCATGGTCAAGAATGGGGCCAGTGGGGAAGAAAAGTGCAATTATCTTTTGGTCAAAGTGAGTTGTGTCAACTCAGAGCATCTCCTGAGGCCTAATGCAGGGTGGCTGGACAAAGCCCAAAGTAGTAAATCACATAAATCTAAGCACATGAACCGTCCATTTTCCCTTCAAAGCTCTTATGCTTCAAGTTCAGCGTGTGCGTGCTACTTTATTGGATAAAGAATTAAATTAGCAAAGCATGGGATTTGGATTAGTAGTCTCAGTAGCAGCAGAGGGGTCAGAGCTGCAAAGGTTCATTCAGCTCTCTGTTCTTCTGAGATCCTCCCAATTCAGGCTTCAATGTGTAAAGTCCTTTTGTAGAGAGGTCCTTCTGTGGGTGTGAGATATGTTGTGGTCTGTAAAGAGCTTTGGGTTCCTTTTAAGACACTGTGAGACAATCTGTGAATTCCTTTACTTGCATTTGTGTGCAGTTACTCACATGCATAGATCCACTATAGTTGAAGACTTGACAATATTAGTGTGGGATTTACAGTCCCCAGCCCCTTATGAAGGCCCTCTGGAGGTTGGGAAATGTTAAGCATTCTCAGAAATTTTGGAGAAAAATGACATTTTATGGGATTATCAAAACCTGATGCTCTTCAGAGCAAAATGCCTGTCCCTTTCCTTTGCTGCAGATCGACTTGTACTCAGGGGAAGCAGCAAGACTGTCCCACACCACAGTGTCTGAGATGCAGACTCCTAAGGTGAAAATCAGCAGTGTGCAGTGATGACTTTAGCCTAGGAAATCTTTTGGATTACGTGATGGAGGCAGACAAAGGACTCCTTAGAAATGCCGTGGGTGACAATTGTCTGTGGTGGGTTCATTCATCCTGGGGTAGTACTGTATGTGGGAAACGAGTGCTGGCTAACAATGCCACAGCTGCTTTCCCAACCCACACGCTGGTCTTGTGTGGGTCCTCTTCAGCACAATAAAGAAGAGGGCTGCAGCATTAGTTGTCTTTCACTCCATTGAAAATGGCTACAAAGCATTAAAGCCTCTCTGAGTAAGAAGGCTCACCAAAGTCAGTGTGAGGATGTTAAGAAGCACAACTGCTTAAAGTTACTGGTTGGACAGAGGAAGGGTATTTGCAGATTGTTCTCCATCCAAAAGGGCAACATTAAAAGTGTGACACCACCCAAACTGCATGTGTGTAGACCTTGTTGAGAATGAGTGACTGAGAGGTTTATTTAATGCATAATTCAGTGGTTATGCCATTATTACCATTTTTCTTTTTACTCCTTGTCCTTTGCACTTTTACATATGCATTTTATTTAAAATTCCAGGAGTTACTTATGCAGTTTCTGTCAGAGGAACTCTTGAAGGCTTCTTACACTAGTGATCAAATGCCAGGGAATTTAGTCTTCTGTTCCTAGTTAAGCTGATATGATAGAGTGAGCTGAATCTTCACACATGCCACATTTGATCCCACATACACATACACAAAAACCTACGTACCTATATGTACACAGACACAGTTTCTGCAGCTGCATTTGAAAACTCTCACTAAATGAAAGTTCCTTGGAGCAGAACGTGACTTTCTTCTGTCTTTGGCAATTATATCATATGTTTAGGGAAATTCCACTGTAAATTATTATTCTGAAGAGTGCCAGCTTGCAGTGAAAATAGTGTATTAATAGTGAAAAAAAGCAGTAGGATCATGAAGACAGCATATGATCACATCCACACTTTTCTTGTCTTTGATCTGTGGTATTGGGTCTAAGACTGTAGGCTCTTCTCATATAAGAGTCATGTACTAGTTTCAGGGCATGTTTTGTACACATTCTGCTGCAGTTTGACACTCACTCTCTGTAGGGATGATTTGATGAGCTTCTCAGCTCTGATCACCTGCACAATGGTGCTACTGCACAGAGAGGCTCTCTCCCAAATTTACTTCATGGTTATTTTCCCTCCTTCTGTACTGTGAGCTGTAAAAATAAGTATAAATGGAATTCCCAGTTTCCAAAGTCAAAGACATTGTGAATTGATATTGTGCACCAAAATGCAGTGAGACTAAATCAATAACATCTGCAATAAGCCATAATGAAGACAAAATTGTATCTCAGCTTTCCTGAACAGCTGCGAATCTATTTTTAATGATCCTCATTTTTGGCAGTCAGCTAAACAACTTTTAAAATGTCCTCGAAAATGGATTGTTAAGTACATCAGCAATGCAGAACACTGAAATGCCATTGATTGCAGCTTCTTCTGTGTGGTCTGTAGCACTTGGCATGAAAACACCCTCACTCTATAGCTAGACTTGAAAACATATGCAGCACCCTAGGGTAGTTAGAAAAAAAGAAGTGACTTTAAATAGGTGACTTAAAGAATAATGCGGTGTGATTGCTACCAGTGACTTGTATTCTTTTTTAGGTAAGGTTTTTAGGGAAACTCTATCTGTTTTCACAGGCTTGCCCTGTCATTCAGTGGTACCTCTCTGTATGATGACAGCTTTGTACACTGATAAGCAAGCTCCTGGGCTTGGCCTCTCAGGCTCTCAGCATAGCTTCTTGGTCTGAAAAGGCTGAAAGAGTCAGCTTTCTCCCAGCACTGATGGAGTTCATCACAGCAAGATTGAACGTGGTGTATTAAACCTCAGTGTAATGTGTATTTTTCTTAAAATGCAGCATATACAGTGACGGTGGAGGTGGTGAAAGAGTGGTGGACTGAGAGGTGTATTGGGTTATTCTTTGTTCTAAGGCACATAGGTCATGCTCATCTAGGGTGAACAATTTCTCCTGGCAAGGCAGAAACAGGGGAAAAAGGCTTCCCAGGGGATCTGCTCTTGGTGATGCTCTCCAATGTGAATCAATGAGGTTACTATGGGGCTGTGATTATTACTTATCTTGCATGGTGATTTGAACAACACTGACCTCCCAGTTTGCTGAGCTTTGCTCTTCCTTTTACCTAGCAATGAAATTAAGTTCATGTGTGCCAGTTCTGTCTGATAAAAAATTAATCAATATTACTGTTCACATCTCATCCAATTGCTCCTCAAGCTGCATGTTTTTCCCCTAATGAATGTACAGTTCAGATACAGGTCTCAATGCTGCTCTTTGGAAGCCTTCAAGTGACTTCTCAGGACAAATGTTTCTTCAGTTGGTTCCGTTCCCTGGGAAAGGCTGGTGGTGAGGGCTGACACTACATCACTCTCACAGCAGCAGGGCTGGTATGATGGAGTATGCTCAGTTCACAACAAACGCATAAATGGTTACCAGAACCATTCAGCAGAACCTCACTTGTCTGTATCTACTGTGATCTGGTCCTCTGTTTTAAAATATTTGGTAAGTACTCACACACAGGAGTTCAAAACTACAACACCACCCAACCTCAAACTTTTTTCACTTACATTTGGGAGTTGTCCTTATGGCATCCATATTTACCCTTCCTCTTTGCTCAGCTGACCCAGCATCTCTATTGAGGAATTTTAGCACATCTCTTGCACTGGTGCACTATTAAAAACTTTTGTGTTGACATCAGTTCTATATTCGGGTGACCGTAGTGGGCTTATGGTTCTTCTTATTCTCCTTGGATGAATGATGCTTCATTTCAGATTGCTAAAGTAAAAAAGCTGGGCAGCGGGTCATCTACTTGTACTTGCAGTGTGCTGCCTTTTCATCAGAGAATGAGTCTGATCCTGATTTTCGTCAGTTTCCAATTCCTGCTTCACATTTAGAGAAGAGCATTTCACAGCACAGGGAGGGCAGTGCTCCTGAAATGTTTCCTTGGTGGAAAAAGTACTGCATGTTTGTCTTCCATGTTTATCTTAAAAATCACAGCAAAATGAAAATACTCTTTGCAGGGTGGGAGGCAACATTAATCTCTGCAGCCTTTTACTCTGAATCCTTGATGCCTTTGTCTCCTCTATCTCTAGATATCTAAGAGTTCTCTTTGTATGTTTGGAAAGCAGTTGCTATGGCCCAAGTTGATTAAACAGGTTAAGGAGAGACCACACAGTGCTGTGTTATGAGGATTTTACTTTCACCCGTGTTAAATGCAAGTTTTCCCCTCTTTGTCTAAGCAAAAATAGCATGAACATGTATAGCTGTTGTTTCTGAGTGGCAAAACACCATAGCTTCCCATGGGTGGGGTATTTTTAATAGGCCTTTAACAACTGATCTGGTTACCCAGCAATTGAGCCCCTCTGTCTGTCCTCCTTAAGCATTCCTTCAGGAAGACTAGGTGGGATGATTTGTTTATTCTGTGGAGTACACAAATACTTTTCCATGCCCCGTCAACCCACCCCCGTGGCAGTCTGAATCCCAGTTTGCTTTTGCATTTTATTTTTATGTTTACCAGTAGCAGGTTCCTCTGCAAACCTTTCACTATGCCTCTCCATCTCATGATGAGTAAACGTGATGCTGCCATTTGTGATAATGTCAATCTTTTTATAGGAAATTAAAAACGTGCCCTGAAATTCCTGCACAAACATGCAACCATCTAACTGGAAGGAGAGCATATTATGTATCAGGAGAATGATAACTGGATTATTTGGAAGAAGAGGAAAACAAAACTGCTTAAAGACATCAGGCTGCATATATGATCTCTCACAGAGGAGCATTACAAGGTATAGTCCATGAATCAGAGGAGCATCCCATCAGCACTGGGGAATTTTAATGAAGAGAATGAAATTCTCATCATGTTTAAACCAGAAATTAACATGCATCACTTTTTTCTTCCCATGGCTCTTACTGCCAGCTTCAGCTATTTTGAAATATTTGGGGCCAAAGCAGGAGCAAATCTCTAGAGGGAAGAAAGCTATTAACATCACCAATAGTTCACAACACAGCTTTGTTTCCTGAAAGGCACAGACATGGCAGGAGGTGCTTCATGCAGCTACACGATGGCTGCGTGACTTTGAAATAATGGCCCCTGGGGCCCTGAGCCTACAAACCATTTCTGTTGCGACCATGAGACGCGTGGGTTGTGTCAGAGCTCCTTGCGAGAGGCAGGGCTGGCCGGGCGCCGTCCTCATCTCTGGCACTGAGGGCCACTGAGGCGAGTAGGAAGCCTCAGTGACCTGACCAGAATTCAGACCAGGCTGAGAAAAAGCATTTTACCAGATGGACTGTGCAGTCCAAGTGACTTTGTACTCATGGCTAGGCCTGTGCTCATGCTATCTACTGAAGAAATGTGATCCTTTGTTATGGTCTCAAACCATATTTGAGAAGTCATGGCACTCTGGTGAAGTTCCCACAGACTGGAAAAGGGGAAACATAACCCCCATTTTTAAAAAAGGAAATAAGGAAGACCCGGGAAACTACAGGCCGGTCAGTCTCACCTCTGTGCCTGGCAAGATCATGGAGCAAATCCTCCTGGAATCTGTGCTAAGGC
>NW_010115179.1:2264-3561 GCF_000699245.1 Pterocles gutturalis | reverse complement strand
TAGGCCACCCGCACACCCACGCCCGTTGTCACCCTCCGTTGTCCCCCTCGACGCTCCAGGCGGACCTGACCCCCCGCCAGCGAGAGGGGCAGGGGGGGCCGGCGCCTGTGGGGAGGGGACACCGGCTGTGACACCCAGACACTGCGTCCCCTCCTGGAGAGGACACCCCACACCCTCCACATCCCGCCTCCGCCCGGGGCCGTATCCTCACCCTCGCCATCGTCTCCTCTCCTCGGAGCAGGACCACCTCGTAGCCGTCACCACGGAGCGTGACGTGGCCGAAGGTGGCAGCTGGTCCCCTGCCCACCTGGCCACCCGCCGTGACCTCGAGAGCGGGCAACTGGCCACCGCAGGTGGTCACCAACGTCCGGGTGCAAGTTCCGACCATGCCGTAGTTCTTCCCATCGAAGGCCCGGTAGCGCCAACGTCCCAAAACGTGGCAGACGAGGGGAGGATGCAAGATGGGTACGCATCTGGGGGAGCTTTCCACCATCCTGCACGTTGTCCCCTTCGGGCAAGACAGGTCGTTGCACGATGGGTTGATGGGAACGCAGCTGGGGGAGCTTTCCACCATCTTGCACGTTGTCCCAGCTGGGCAATTCATCTCCTTGCAAGATGGCTTGTTGGGGACACATCTAGGCGAGGTTTCCACCATCTGACACGTTGTTCCGGGAGGACAATGGACGTCATTGCAAGATGGCTTGTTGGGGACGCATTTGGGCCACTCCTCCACCATCTGACACGTCGTTCCGGGAGGACAATGGACATCATTGCAAGATGGCTTGTTGGGGACACATTTGGGCCAGTCCTCCACCATCTGGCAGGTGGTCCCAGCCGGGCAACGGACGGCATCGCAGGACAACTTGTTGGGGACGCACGTTGGCCAACCTCCCAGCGTCTGGCAGGTGGTGCCCACGGGGCAGCGGACGGCGTTGCAGGTGGGATGGTTGGGCACACACTTGGGCCACCCTTCCACCAGCTGGCACGTGGTGCCGTCCAAGCAGTTGACGGTGGCACAGGTGGGCGTGGGAGGGACGCAACGGGGGACGCCCTCCACCACGCGACACACGGTGCCGGATTTGCAGGAGAGGTCGGCGCACGACGCCGCGGGCGCGTTCCTCACCATCCGTGCGCACTTGGGCCACCCCTGCACCACCCGACACGTCGTCTCGCTCGGGCACCTGAGGTCAGCGCAGGAGGGGACGCGGACGCAACGGGGCCACCCGTTGAGGACCTTGCAGCCCATTCCCGCCTGGCAGTGGAGGTTCTTGCAGGAAGGTCGGGAGACGCAGGCGGG
>NW_010115179.1:0-2186 GCF_000699245.1 Pterocles gutturalis | reverse complement strand
CAGGAGAAGGAGGAAGATGGCACCCCAGGAAGGACGGAAGCAGGGTGGCCCCAAGAGACAGATCTGAAGAGGGGATAGTTGGGAAGACACCGAGGCCACCCGTCTGTCACGGTGCAGGTTGTGCCCTTGGGACATTGGATGTCACTGCAGGAGGGTTGGCGGTGGACGCAGTGGGGCCACCCGTCCCTCATCTCGCACGTGGTCCCAATGGAGGTCGTCACAAGAAGGTCTCCTAATGGAGGTCTTGGTTTGGACACACCGTGGCCACCCATCAACCATCTGACACGTGGTTCCCTTCTGGCACTGGGTGTCACTGCAGGAGGGACGGTTTGGGACACACTGGGGCCACCCATTGACCATGTTGCATGTGGTCCCTTGGGGACAGTGGACATCGCTGCAGGAGGGTTGGCTGTGGACACACTGAGGCCACCCATCTGTCACTTTACACGTGGTCCCCTTGGGACAATGGAGGTCGTCACAAGAAGGTCTCCTAATGGAGGTCTTGGTCTGGACACACCGTGGCCACCCATCGACCATCTGGCACGTGGTTCCCTTCTGGCAATGGATGTTACTGCAGGAGGGCAGGTTGTGGACACACTGTGGTTGGCCATCCATTATCTTGCAAGTCGTCCCTTTGGGACAATGGAGGTCGTCACAAGAAGGTCTCCTAATGGAGGTCTTGGTCAGGACACACCGTGGCCACCCATCAACCATGTGACATGTGGTTCCCTTCTGGCAATGGATGTCACTGCAGGAGGGCAGGTTCTGGACACAATTAGGCCACCCATCTGTCACCTTGCACATGGTTCCTTTGGGACAATGGAGGTTGTCACAAGAAGGTCTCCTAATGGTGGTCTTGGTCTGGATGCACCGTGGCCACCCATCGACCATCTGGCACGTGGTTCCCTTCTGGCATTGGATGTCCTGGCAGGAAGGTTGGTTCTGGAGACAGTGCGGCCACCCATCTGTCACCTTGCACATGGTTCCTTTGGGACAATGGAGGTTGTCACAAGAAGGTCTCCTAATGGTGGTCTTGGTCTGGACACACTGTGGCCACCCATCAACTATCTGGCACGTGGTTCCTTTCTCACACTGGATGTCACTGCAGGAGGGCAGGTTGTGGACACACCGTGGTTGGCCATCCGTCATCCTGCACGTGGTCCCTTTGGGACAATGGAGGTTGTCACAAGAAGGTCTCCTAATGGTGGTCTTGGTCTGGACACACTGTGGCCACCCATCAACTATCTGGCACGTGGTTCCTTTCTCACACTGGATGTCACTGCAGGAGGGCAGGTTGTGGACACACCGTGGTTGGCCATCCGTCATCCTCCCTTGGGACAGTGGATGTCACTGCAAGAAGGTCTTCTAATGGTGGTCTTGGTCTGGACACACTGTGGCCACCCATCAACTATCTGGCACGTGGTTCCTTTCTCACACTGGATGTCACTGCAGGAGGGCAGGTTGTGGACACACCGTGGTTGGCCATCCATCATCTTGCACGTGCTCCCTTTGGGACAATGGATGTCACTGCAGGAAGGTGGTCTCCGAGAAATCTTGGTTTGGACACATCTTGGCCACCCATCAACCATCTGGCACGTCATTCCCTTCTGGCATTGGATGTCCTGGCAGGAGGGCAGGTTGTGGACACACCGTGGTTGGCCATCCATCATCTTGCACGTGCTCCCTTTGGGACAATGGATGTCACTGCAGGAAGGTGGTCTCCGAGAAATCTTGGTTTGGACACATCTTGGCCACCCATCAACCATCTGGCACGTCATTCCCTTCTGGCATTGGATGTCCTGGCAGGAGGTGTGGACACGCTGAGGCCAATCATCTGTCACCTTGCATGTGGTCCCCTTGGGACAGTGGAGGTCATTGCAAGAAGGTCTCCTAATGGTGGTCTTGGTTTGGACACATCTGGGCCAACCATCGACCATCTGACACATGGTTCCCTTCTGGCATTGGACGTCGTGGCAGGAAGGTTGGTTCTGGACACAATGAGGCCACCCATGTGTCATGTCACATGTGGTCCCACTGGGACATTTAATGTCACTGCAAGAAGGTCTCCTAATGGAGGTCTTGGTTTGGACACACCGTGGCCACCCATCAACCATCTGACACGTGGTTCCCTTCTGACACTGGATGTCACTGCAGGACGGCAGGTTGTGGACACAGTGGGGCCAACC
>NW_010115178.1:51768-79410 GCF_000699245.1 Pterocles gutturalis | reverse complement strand
CCGCTCCCCACGGTTCCACCGCCCGCGGGGCTCTGCAGCCCCGAGGGACCTGGACGGGACTTGCTGCCAGGAGATCGCTTGGCCGAGACAAAACCTCCAACTAATCCCCCGGAACGCCTGGAAAGAAGCAGCAGCGATCAGCCTGGTAACGGTGAAGTCAGCATTGTCTTCTCGGGCAGAGAATGAAAAGCTGGTTTTGTGTGTGAGTGCGTGTGAGCGTCCCTCTGTCCCGCCGCCTCTGTCGGGACAGGGGACGGAGGAGCAGGGCGAGCCCTGACCCTGACGGCGGTTGACTCGCGGACTACTAGAAATGCCATGCTGGTGGCACTAACTACTGAGACGTTTGATCCAATGCTCGTGTTTTACAGGACTGGATCCCATGGAAATCTATTAAATATTCTTTAAGTATAATATACTGGTGTACACGAGATACCGAGATGCTTCATGGAGTAGAAAGAAAGGAAATGCTGTATTATTTTTCTTTTTTTTTTTTTTTTGTCAGTTAAAAGAGGAGTACATGTAAAAGCGCTTCTTTCTGTCCCAATTTGTAATTTCTGTAAGTCAATTGTTAGTTCAAAATAATTAAGTGCATACTTACTGCTGAAAAGGTTTTTTAAAATTCTTCATTTTCAGTGGGTTGCTTTGTGTTTGTTTTTTTTCTTCAGTAACATAGTGGGAGCAGAGGAGCAGGCAAAAGAATAAATTGCTTCCTATACTAGAGGAGAAAGAAAAGCTTGTATTTTGAAGCATTAGCTGAAAAACGCTTAGATTTGACTGTAACCTTGGTGAAGTCCTTTCTTTCTGCCAGCAAAATGGGGGAGAGAATGTTTATTTCGAGTCAAGGCTCCATATCATTGAGAGTTAGTGAGCTAACTGCTTGGGCACTTCAGTTTGAGATAATTTCATAGTATAGGCCAAATGAGGAGGTCTCTACTTGCTATTGAATCCTCTTCAATGATCAGTTTTTCATGGCATTTTTATGGATATAAGGGCATTCTACGTGTGAAAACTCGTGAAGAATGGGGTGTATCTGTTTTTCTCATCTCAAAAGAGAGGAATTTCAAAGATAACTTATCCTAACCTGTGTACTTGTTGCCTGAGAATAATAGTTAAAAATAACATTTTAAATAGATTGTCAGATTACAGTGCAAGGATGTATGGAGAGTGGAAATTGTATGACATATATAAGGAGAGAGAAAGAGAGCATGAACATTTTGATAGCACTTCAAGACTCTTTGGAAGCACTGACCTGGCTGTAATCTTGCGGGCTTGTGGGGAGTTTTTGATGTTTGACAGACTCATGTTTTTTTCTGATAGTAGCTTAAAGCCTTTGAACTATTGCGTATG
Source organism: Pterocles gutturalis (assembly GCF_000699245.1). NCBI lineage: Eukaryota > Metazoa > Chordata > Aves > Pterocliformes > Pteroclidae > Pterocles > Pterocles gutturalis. Next base: position 78,063 of record NW_010115178.1, on the reverse strand, counting down.
CTTTCTCAATCTATTTCTCCTTATGATAACAGGCTGTAGGTTCTTGAACCTTAATATTCTCAAAGTCCTGTGACGTGTTTGCTATAGCCGCTACTTCATCAGTTGATCTTGTTAAAAAAAAAAAAAAAAAGGCAGAAGATAAGGGTTGTAGAAAGCTGCTTCTAAACCTTTTTGGGAGCAGGAATCCTCTCTTTGTTATACTAATGAAGAAGACTACATTGCTGCTAGGGAGACAATTAACACGTAATCAATCTACCTTGAGTTTATCGTGGCTATAGTTTAACTGTATTTCTTTCTATGATATGTTAACTTCAGTGGCTTTTCAGTCATGCTTCTTCCCTTTCCCTAACTTATTGTCTTATTACACGAAAAAGAAATCCCAGGAAATTGATCTGTTTTCTTGTGTTGAACTTGACTTTCTTCAGCATTAAGGTTGATCACTTCATTACTTCTTGTGTGCGTCTGCATAGTGCATGTGAATGTGCCAAGTAACTTAGGGAGAAAACAGTAATATATCTCCCACTTGTTGTAATTTATTGTTATTGGTTTTGAGGAAGGGAGGGCAGCTGGGTGGAAGGAGGCTGGCTGTGAGGAGATTTGCTGTGTCAAAAGTAAGTAGGGTTTTCATGAAAGTTGACTCCTGAGAACATAAGGCAGTTGTTCTTCTGTTTGATGTATTAAACTATGTTCAAGCTCTCTCAGCTTCTTAGCATATGTAATAAAGACATAGTAAGACTTTGAGTAAAGTATTGTACCATTGGTGATACGGTAACACCAGGTACAGACTTCAGAGTTTGATCTAACAGGGAGAATCACCCGGACTGCACATAAATAAGACTTTGAGAGAAGTGTGAATCTTTTAGTGTCCAAAACTGGTTTAGATATAACTCAAGAGTTTTGAGATGGCTTGAGATTCTGATTTAGAACTATGAAATTGCTTTTCTCTTTCCTTTTATGAGGTTTCCATTAGTATGAGCATATACAGCCTTGGACTGTTTGTTAACGCCATTGATGAATCTCTTGATGCCAAACTGGAGATTTCCCTTTCCCCAACTTCCCCTCCTCCAGTGTATTGAAGCAACAGAGTAGCAGCCATTGGCGCTAGTTGTGTTATGCTGTGGTGTGGTGCCTGTATCAGGTTGAATGAACCATCGGAATACTTCTTCAGGCTGTGTGAATGTCAAAAAGTTTTCATGAAGACAGGCTGAGCCAGAAAGTTTGTGTTTGCATCCTAAAGCCAAGAGGGCAGGAGTAAAAGGATATTTTGTATGTTGTTTTGGAGAAGCAAAGGTTGTTTGTTTCAAGGCTGTGTGAACGTCAAAAAGTTTTCATGAAGACAGGCTGAGCCAGAAAGTTTGTGTTTGCATCCTAAAGCCAAGAGGGCAGGAATAGAAGGATATTTTGTATGTTGTTTTTGTTTCATTGTTCATATGGTTCTTTTTTGTTTTGAGCAACAATGTGGAGAAATGCACACCCTATCAGATTAGAGCTTGATGCATGTTTGGTCTTGCCCAGTAGATATGTATTTTATTCTATGTCCAATGTCATACTGTTTTCCTAAATACCATGTTAATTTTAAAGACTTCTTCGTTCGTATTCTGTCACCTTCCTTTGTAACAAAAAACAGGACATGTTAGAAGCTGCCTGGAAAACTTTCATGCCCTCCAATTCTCTGAATTTACAACCTGGCTCCTGCTAATTCCATTCCCGTATGGTTTCCCAAATTACAGACTTAAGAAAGAGAAATGCCACTCTCTATATAAATACATTCACCTAGCATTTTTAGCATTGTATTGGCATGAGTCAATCTTGTTTGCATCTGGTTAGAGGAAACTTACATGACTTGCAAGTCCTCTGTTGCTGCATTTTGACAAATGGGGATTCAGTTCCTTTTGGACAATTGTTCTGCTACAATTTCTACCATTTTCATTGTTGATTGTGTGATGGCAGATGTTCAAAGCACACTGTCTCTTACGGAGTAAAATTCTCAGGGTTTCTCTATCTAGTAAAGTCAAACATTCTTTGAATCATACGCTAAAGTATTTGAGACATTCCAGAGTCTTCAGCTGAAGAGGCTCCCTCCTTGCAGTGTTTACATTCAGTACAAGAAAAGTGCATGGATAGTTTGGCAGGACTGTTGTTACTGAGCTAATTGTTGTAGTTCTTAGTTTACATTTATGAAGTATACATAGTACAACAAATTTATTGGGTAGGAGTTACCAGACCTGCTGTTTTGGGGTTGGGTGGTGTTTTTTTTTTTTGAGGGGTTTTGCAGGGAGGATTTCTTGAAATATTATCAAAGCTTCTGTACACACATAATTGTGGCTAAGTGTCTTGCAAGTTCTTGAATGTAGTTTGGAACTATAACTTGATTTCTCAAAACAAAACTCAGGTGTGAATTTAAGAATTGGGTATTGAGTTTATAAATCATGGGGTGTTAACTGAGTGTGACTTAAAAGGTGCAATGGTTAGGGCATAACTGAAGGAGTCTGGTTTTCTTAAGAAGGGCTTCTTAGCAGGGGAGGTTAAATGAGAAATGCTGTACTTTAGAGGGTTGTTTATTTGTTGCAAATTCTTAGACTGTTTGATTGGAAACCTACTGAATTGCTATAATAATTATCCTGTGATTTGTTTAGGAGAGGGAATTCTCAGCTTTCTTTATGGATACTCAAGCATGATGTGGTTGACAGTTTACTGTCATTGTAAGCCTATCCTGAACTTACCTGGTATCAACTAGTAAACTGAAGCTGTTGTTGGTTATACCTGCTTGGTTTTGATACCCACTTGCATAAAATGTCATGTGTTCTGTTTCAGCATAGTGGTAAGGCAGGAAAACCTAAGGAAAAAAAAGCTAGCCTCCAATTTTTCGGACTAATTATAAATGGTATTTGTTGCCTTACTATAGTAAACATATGAAGTTGAGTTTTCAAATGAATGTGTGAATTCGAAGAGGTCTGTCCCCACCTTGTTTGAGGTAATTTTTATCATTCCTCTCTAATAATAAAGCTGAATTTACTGGAAACAGGCTGTGTCAGTTGCTTGTAGCTTTGCAGTAAGCATTTTAGGGCTTCCTATCTATGCACCAGTTGTTTTGCTTAGGACAATTGTAATGCAAAACTGACTTTACAGAACGTTTTAATTATCATTTTGAAAATAATTGTGATATTTTTAATACTAGCCAGCAGAAACTGCCCTCAACCCACATGATAAATAGAGAGGCAATTTAGTATTTCACATCAAGGGCCCGGATGATAATTTATGGAAGATTTTTTTCTGAGAGTGTGGTTTGGTTTCTTTAAAATTTCAAATTCTGTTTGGATCTGTGTAACTAAAAGTGTCAGTTCTTATTAACTTCTAAACTCTTCTACTATTTTGAACAAGAAACCTGTTCAAAGTCACTCAGATTATCTCTGGAGAGAGATGTTATTTCCAGAGGCTTTTCTACTATAGTACATAGTAGTTGTGTCCAGACAGACCTTGGCAAATTGAAGATTTAAAAAAATCTAAATATTATTTTTCGTCTGTAATTAATGCATATTTATTGTAGGACCTTCAACAAGGGAGAAGTGGGAAGGGATTTCTTGTTGAAGCCTGGAAACCTTATCCAGCCTTTGCATCTCTGCACTGCAGCTGACAGGAAATAGCAGAATTCTTTCATACGTTTGAGATCAGCTTTAGTGTTACTGTAAAACTAAGCCTGTTATAATAACCTCTGAGTAGAAGTAACAGTAGCTTCAGTGCAGGAACACTTTAATTGTACGTGTGATGCTGAGGCTGGAGAAGGGAGCAGGAGGACTATAGACCAAGCTCTTTTCTTTGCAACACCTGTGCATTCCCCAAAACCAGAGCAATTCTTGTGCAGCTGTGAGCAACTGACTTCCAGGCTGATGGGCCTTCAGGGTGCCACTCTTTATTTTTCAGCATGAAACTTGACCAAGGTCAGAACAGATTTTCCCTGTCCATAACTGTTATTTCTAAAAGCTCTTCTGCTTTCTGATTTCATATCAATCTCTGCTGCTCCCGTGGCTTCTCCAGTTTTTGTAGAAAGCACATGGGTTGGCTACCACCTAGGTTAAATAGTGTAGGACTGGTTGACCTTTAGGTCTGTGTGTATGTTCCATAGAGTGCCTTTTGCAGGCTAATAAAACTAGCTAGGATAAGGCAGCCTGTCTCCTGTGATATAACACTATGAAGTGAGCACAAAGCAGCATTTTGAGGAGCAGAACAGCAATCTGTTAATGTGCCTGAAGTGTTTGTCTCACAAAGTTTTTTTTTTGCTCACAATAACAGAAAATCCTGTACTGTACTGTACAGCAGGCTATAATTGATTGTACAAGAGATTGACAGCTATGCAAATCCCTAATGTCAACAACGATTTGAGCCAGCGGGCTGTGCATGCTGAAGAAGAGAATTCCAGTAATCTGCTCCTCCCCTTATCTCTTGGGTAGAGCCCTTTAGTTTACAGCCTGTTAGAAGTATGTGACCAGTTCTCTGCTAGATTTATTACTTGAGCAAGACTCTTCAGAAAGAGTTTTTCCTTGCAGTGTGCCAATTACTGGGTTTAGAAACATATTCTTCCAAACTAAATTGTAGAGCGTCCTTTATTTTTTGTGAAAATATTCTTAAAACTGTACTTTCTGTTAATGATTCTAAGTTGATGTCTGAGTCTTCAGAGGATGTGAAGGAGCAAAAAAGAGGAACTTTGTGGATAAAAATGGAGAGTTGCTCAGGGCCTGATCTTGCATGTGTGTCCAGATAGTTGGTTTTGGTTATGACTTTTCTCATATAAAAAAGTTCGCATACATGTGTGCTTGATGTGCAGTTGGGAGCAATGCAACTGGATTAAAATACAAACTCCATCTTGAGGTATTTGCCTCAAAGGAAAGCAGAAGTTCAGTTCTATATGCCTTTGTTAGTCATGCTATTTAACTTCTGGTAAAGTGGGGGCTTTGATTGACGCACCGTGATAAATCTTGTTTTTGTTTTTTTCAGAACCAAAAATGATAGCTGCAGGAAAATTTTCAAGTCTTCCCGGAAATGGCCCAGTGAACCACCAGTTCTCATTAGCTTCTTCTATGGACCTTTTGACCACTAAGCCTTCACCAACTGAGCATCGCTCAGACTCCTTTCAGGACATCTCTATCCATGGCACTCTCCCCAGGAAGAAGAAGGGGATGATTCCCACGAGGTCTTGTGAAATGTTTAGCCACATGGGAACGTTGCCGTACACCAGAAGACACCAGCAGCAGACACATTTGGTACAGAATGTTATAGAAGAGAACCCTCTGCAAAATGGAAAGAGCAACAAACTTCATGCCAGGTACCTTGTGAAATCTTAATTTATATATGTTTTTGCATAGGAATTATTATGTGTTTTTATGGACTTCTACTGTCCAGGTATAGGTGCAGCTGTTTTATTATAACTCTGCATTATAACAGAGGTTTATTTTTCTCCCTAGTACTCAATTTAGGTCTTGATGGAAGAAGCCAAACAACAACCAGTGTGAAACCTGTGGGGTGGGGAGGAGTGAATTTGATGCATAGATTTCAGGAATTCTGAGAATGTCTTCTTTTTTTGGCTTACTGAATAGCCCAGGCTTCAAAATAATTTTCCTTTTCCATTAAGATCAGTCAGTATATGGGCTGTTAAATGCTCATGCATGTTTAAAATGTTCTTGTATACCACTCTTTCTGTGGGATATGGTGATGTGGTTTTTTAGTCTTTCTTTTGACATCTGTGTAGTTTTTAGAAATAGTTTTTAAAGACTAGCTCTTGCCTCGCAATGTTTAAAAGGTATATCATTGCATGTACTATTCCCATGGTGGAAACTTTTAAAAGTTACTGAATTGCTTTGAGATTACCGTTTGCATAGTTCTGACAGAGCAGTTTTAACCAGGAAGTCAAATTGTTCAAACCTGGTTTTGATTTAGATTTAACGCTTACACGGATGGAGGGCAGAGGAGAAGAGGGAGTGGAACCCAGTGTACACTGAGCTAATGGCAAATTATTCCTGCTTATTATTCTTGCTTGACTTCCTGGTTATAACATCTGTGACTCTTGAGAAAGAATTATACTGCCATAGCTAGCATTTATTTTGGGAATCTGTTATCATCACTGGTAATTCATTGCTTACAAAAAAAGTAATTAATTTTGTAGATGTCCTTTCTTGCTCCGATATTGAGGTCTATACACTGGGAAAAAACTTCCAGCTAACACAAGAAAAACTCAGTGTAATCCCGTGGATGTGTTAAAGGCACAAAGACAAGAGAGTGTTAGGTTGCTTGGGTGCCAGAGTTAAAGGCTGAGAAAAGATAACCAAGTAACAATTCTGAATTAGAATTTATAGTCCTGCTCTCCCCATCACTATAAGATTTCTTGCTCTCAAATCTTGTGAGGGAAGGAGAGTTCTAATTATGTGGATTTGTGTGGAGTGGTTTTGTATGCTTTTTGCTTTCAAGCTTTCTTCTGGCTTGAAAGTAAGTCTTTCTTCTCTATACTCCATTCACTTCAAAAGAAGAAAGGGCCTCAGTGTATTCAGTATTCCTCTGTCGCTGATCTCGGAGATGTACCTGCTTACGTGAACTGGCTTTTTAACATAATTTGCTTCTTGGATTTGTGTGCTTTCAGAAAACGCAAGCAGCCAGGGCTGCTGCCATAAAAAGAGTATGGTGGTATACAGTGAAGTTTTATCTTATTTCTTCCTTCGCAAGAGTGGTTACTAAACGTAATTTGCAAGAGACATTTTCGTTTCTTGAGAGACCAGAGCCTCCATATTAAGTATATATACTCATAACTGATAACTTTCCTTGTCCTGTGAAAAACACTTTTGCACAAGCAATAACAGTAAGAACAGAATATTTGAGAGGAAAACGCAAAGAAGTTCTGCCTGATCAGAATTAAAACATGATACTTCTGGAATAATAAGACATTGAAAGGATGTTGTTAGTGTAACCTGTTAACAGAATTTAACTCTTTTGAGTCATAGCAGCAAGTGCTGTCCTCATGTTTGATCTTTCAATTGCTTTGCTAAAATATACATGGAATGTTATGGTAACAACTTCTAGCTTTTGCTTTATTTAATTTTTACAATGGATCTTTATACGTTCTACTCCATGACCTGACAGCCCAGAGCAGAAGACACTAACAACTTGGCAGTCAGCAAATATATCACTTCTTGAGTCTTCTTGGGATGACTCTGCAACTTTCATTAGTATACTTAAAATTGAGAGAGTAAGTCTGATTTTCCTGGGGTAAGCATTCTGCCATATATGTTAAGATATATATCCTAATGTTTACAGTCATGTTGAAATTATTTGGGACAAATGGTATAGGCAAGTCCATTTTACCTTATCAGAGTTCATCAAAAAGCCCTCTAATATTTTAAATTCAGTATAGGAACTTGTGAAATAGTGTAACATTCCATGGATATTTTCATTCAGGAGTAAAACAATCTTTCATTGCTGTAATGCTGTTTACAAAAATCAGAAGTGTGAACACACGTTTTAATCAAACTTTTTCATTATATATTATTCAACCCCAGTGCTGTAATTGATGTCAGTAGACCAGAATTAATAGTCATTATTGTGTTATTACAGTGTTCATGTACACGTTTCATTTATTTTTTTTCCTCTTCATGGTGCTTTGAAGGAGTTTATTACAAATTTTGGGATAGATAATCTAGCACAGTAGGAAAATCAAAGCTAGACACAATTTCTTACGAATAATGGTATTAATTTTTTATGCAGTTTGTAACATAACATGCCTATTTAAAGCTGTTGGTGTTTCATGTGTGTCCAACTTGTACTTTTTAGAAAAGATGCTTGACTGATAAAAGTATGTGTATGAGAAACTTAGCATTTGACGTAAAGAAAGATGAGTTAATGTTGTCCTTGCCCTGTATGTGTAGTATGGGACTCTTCAAAGAGTAGAGCTCTGGATATTTAAGGAGAAACTCTTATGGTCACACATTTGCATTGAATCACTATCTTCCCCCTGCCGAGCCTTCACCTAGGAAGTGTTGAAGCGCACTATCTGCCAGGAATGATCAGTCTAGATTTTCATGATAAGTAAAGCCTTCAAACAAAGTTGACATTAATTAATACTGGCTGTTTCCTGTTATACAGGATGTTTGTGAATACATATGTTTAATTCCTGTTTACTAGCTGTCTTTTTAGTAACCGTTTCATCTGTTCACATTTGCAAAGACTATTTTTTTTTTCAAATTTCATTCTTTGTCTCTAGTGACATTTAAAGAATAGAGTCACTGATAAACGGTAGTGCTTTACTGTTGGAACTGGCTTGGAATCAAAATACTTTGTGCATTTTGCTAAATTACGTATAATGCCATGGATGCTTTGTTTTGTCATGCTTCGTGAGAGGTTCTGACCTACCAGCTGGTCAGAATTAGATTTTTTTTTTTCCCCCCTACACCTGTTTTTAAAGCTTTACTGTTAACTTGCAATATATTTAGAAATGTAGAATTACAAATGCAGAGCTATAATTTTAATCTTTTCTCCTTTTCCCTGTCTTTGATTTCGTGTTTTCAAGACCTGTTAATTTCTGGCTGTGAGAGGAGTCTTCAATGCAATTGTAGTTACAACACTGCTTCTGATTTTATTGATGTGACTACAAATTATTCCTTTTTGTAGGTACATAAGGCGTAACAGCTTCTTTTTACTCTACCAAAATCTCAAACATGAACTGTTCATATCCAACAGTTTTTAACATAGTTCAGGCATGTTGAAAAAGAAAAATTGAAATTGGTGAGTGTGGGGAGGCAGGTTGTGGTTGGCTTGATTCTTTCACCGAGGAAATGGACACACCAGTAGCTCTAACATCCCCCATTGCTCACAGAACCCTGTTGCAAAAGATCAAAATGTGGCAAATAACCTGTAAACTAAAACGTATTTTATAGACTAGCCCTAAGTATCTACCTACGTACAAATGCTAAGAATGCACTTAGTTTCTGTAGTTCTGAGAGTATGATTGGTGCGTCCAACTATATATTTAACTAGGCTTCAGACTCTTAGTTTGAATACTGGCCAGCAGACGTTTTTCTCCTTAGTTTCTTATGTCAGCTTTTTTCCCCATTATTTTGGATGAAGTGCTATCATCTTGCATTGGACTTCCTATTGCTGCAGCACAGAGTTGTTCTGGAGTAGATTAGTTTATCTGGTCATTCAGGATGTTCTGTACTCTTCAGAATTTCAGAATCTTCAAGGCTCTGCATGTTTTGCTGGGTGAGACTTGCATGCTTATCTCATCTTATATAACTGTCCAGGAAAAAAACCAAGTCTTCAATTTTAAACTTGACTAGTACCATTGATGAAGTCACCCTATTAAACAGGCTTACTGTCCTCTGTGCAACGCTGTCCTTGGAGGGCAGAACATTTGGAAGTTAGCAACGTGTTAGTCTTGAGGTATAAAGCCATTAATGGCTGGATCCTGGGTTCCTGAAACTTTTCCTTTCCTCTTAGTGGTCTTCCCACAATAGATGAGACCTGCTAAAGTCCTTGAACTGGCAGTCGATTTATAAAGGAAAAGAGATGGCAAGGCAGTACTTGGTGAGGAACAGACTATTTGTGGATTTTCTTCTTCCTTGTCAGAATTTGCAGCCTATCTTGCTTCTCCAGATGCTGCAAATTCAGTTTTTCTTTGAGTTCTGAGAGTGTGGTGGATCTGGTATTTAGACAGCATTTATTTTGTTCTAACTAGTGATTTTGAAAATGTTATTTGTTGTATAATTTTGGTTTGAGTATGTGTTACTTTTTTATATGAATACTGCATGTGTGATTACAGCATAGCAGTAATACACTTTGAAAATTAAAAATAAAATGTTACCAAGTTAAGATTTGAATATATCAAGTAAAATTAGTATTTTACATGTTTCCTGTGTGGAAAAAAGTAAATAATACTGTTTGTTTGGGTTTATAGAATGCAGGGTAGTTCTTCAGGTATAAAAATATTTGCAAGAACAGGAAGATCAATACCTTTTGTTCCCTTTAAATTTTAGGGTAAGGTGGGGAGGAAATTTTTATAAAACCACAGAATTTTTAAGTAAAAATAGTTATGGTTTTCATGCAATGCCTGAAACTTTCTGTTAGTATGAGTTTTGTTTTCCAGAAAACCTGAACTAGACTGCTCATGAGTTTGTGGTTGTGGTTTTTAATAGGAGTAAAACAAGTATGGTGAATTTAGGGCTACTGAATATCTTGTTGACTTCTTGCATGCACACATAAATGGTTTTCCAAAGGAAGGATTCCTTAGATGTTGCCAAAGCTTCATGCTTTTTGCCCCAGAATTTCCCATGCTTTCTCTTGATCTGTCCTGTTCGCATGCACACCTGCAAATCTGACCTCAGCTTTTTCAGAGGTGGAACAGAGCTACCCACTAAAGGGTGGTAGATGTTTGTGATAGAAGGAATGTTCTCTTGTATAAGCAGAGAATAGCTGTTCACTTCTTGCATTTTATGGTGCTTTTGGAAACCTAGCTACAGGCGATAATTATGAAAAACCTGCCCATGTGGGATCTTGGGGAAGGAGGATGGAGGGGAAAGGGACAAAATGTCTCAAAAAGGGAGATATCTCCAGTATTGGAGATTAATTAGACCCCAGTCCTTCAGCACAGTTGTATCATTGTTTAAATTTAATTGTGGGATCAGGACCTTATTGTTAATGAACGACTTTCTGGGTAAACTTAAGCACAAATTCCTCAAAGCCCCAACCAAAATGAGCATGTGTTATTTTTCATAAACTTCCTGAAAAATTCCATCTTTTCAAGCTGTTTCTTCTTTGGGTAGAGGACACTGTATGTAGTGGAAAGTTTCTTGAATTACTCCTTTCATCACACCCAAAGTTTCTCTCCTAGCTCTGCTGTTTCCTGGTCTCTTTTGTAAAGATTCTGGAGAGCCCTATTAATTTGTACCAAGTACTGTACTGCTTCCTTAGTTTGCCTCCTGTCCACATGACCACTTACTTTCCTTTCTGCCCCTTTTGTGGTTTAAATAAAGATCCACTTTCCATGACTGCTGCAGGGCTTAACAGTATGTTAGTACGTACGGCTAACAACCAGCAATCCTGCAGATAAATGTGAAAGTGACTATTTTCTTTTCAGTCCTTGAAAGCATGTAGCAAAAAGGCAACTATGTTTTTAAAATACCTTCTCACGTGCGCTTAGGTGCTTACTTCCAATAAACACTTTTCGTAATCAGAGCAGTAATCATTTTAGAGACCTTCTTTTTAAAAACACAGTAAATCAGAAGAGATCATGACAATATTGTACTAGGAAAACTGCCCTTATATTTTTAGATTATGATACACCATTTCCATACAAAAAGTTTTACCAACTGTATATATGCTCCAAGGCACATGTTAATTTGTTGCCTTCTGGGAGAAACGACCATTTGTAGCTGTACTACTTCCTTTCAGCCAGAAGCGTTTGTTAGCAAAAGATGTACTACATTGCAATTTCTCCTATGCAATGGTCTGATAGGTATTTTTATGTTGAGGGATACTTGCTGGCCTCTGGAAGTATTATAGAAGCTACAGTCAGTTCTTCACAACTGTTCTTACATACCCTTACTGTCCTTCTTAATACCTTAGAACTACTTTATACTTCACAATTTTTTGTTCTTAAAGGTATTTTTCAGTCTTTCTGTTCTGTAGCTGAAAAGGAGTGTGGAGCCAGTGGATTTTTCATGTCTGTTCTGGTAATAAGATATTGACGATGCATTTGAAGAATTTCAGCTACTACTGCAGCAAGCAGTTCACTTGGCACAGAGATGTGCAGACACGTGAAATTAAAATCCGATATCCCTAGCATTTGCTAACCAGCTCCAATAACGGAACAGTACTTCTGTGCCCACCTTTTGCTACTTCTGTGTGCTAAGGTTGCATGTTGTCAGAGTTGTGCACTGAGGTTGTTGCAATTCCCCGGCACAAATTTGTCAAAATACAATCTGTTTTGATGATGGGAGGTGGGGAGGGGAGCAATCAATTGAGGGATCAGTTGTAATACAGGATTAAATTTTTTCTGTTAGTTTGGAGGAAATCAGTGAAATTAAGTAGAATATTCCCAGGGTAGTTAAATGTTGCTATTCACAAAGGGGAGTGTCTTCATAGTGCTCGCTCACAATATCCAATGTAGAGAGGCATTTGATGCAATTAGCTTGTTAAATTGAGGTAAGGGAATACACAGGAGGACAATTTTTTCTCCCACCATTCTATTCAGTACTAAAGCAAAGGATATACTTCCCTACGCTTCAGTCCAAACACATATTCCTGAAAGATATGTTAGCCAGGTGACAACCATGCTTTCTGAATAAACTGTACCTAGATTTACATGAATTTCAGATGAATTGATGGAGTCTGTAATTCTAGTGAGCGTTTGTCAGTCTTTTGGGAATATGCATATTCATTTTGCAAGGTGAAATTATTTTTGAATACTTAAAAATTTGTCGAGCTGAATTCTGAATAACGATAGCAACTAAAGCACTGACTGTTAAGAGTTGCCAGCTGAAAGTGTAAGTCGACAGATGACAGCACACAGAGAAGTTTGTAGCAACACTGACTGTTTTGAATAAGCAGTAGTCTTGCTGCCCAGTTGCTAATTTCACAACATTGCAAGAGTCTTAGGAACAGAAGATTTAAGAAGGGCTTTGAAGGAGAGAGTCTTGTCTCTGGGACTCCTAATTGTTAAGGAAAATAAAGGAAAAAGAATGGGGGTGCCTAGTCTGAGCTTTTGAACAGGTTGTAGAGACCAGTACTGTATGTACTGCAGAAGTAAAAATTTATTTGGCAAAGGTATGAAAAATGGGGTAGATTTTTCTGCTGTGATAGGTAAAATGGAGCAAATTGGGGGGGATGCAGAAGATAGAAGTGGTAAAAGTAAATGCCTGTAAAATTATCCCTGCCGGGGCATTCTGAACAAATATGAATGAGTTGAGATTTCATTTAATTCAGAGAAAAGTACATTGTATCTTTTCTGGAGTTTTAATTACTGAAGAGTCCCTACTGTTCTTGCATGAACTGCAGGTCATTATGCAGTTAGTCATAGCAGTTTGCACTTGTTTCCACTGGTGTTTGAATGAGTCATGTCCATGGCGTTGTGCAGCTGTAGACAGAAGGGTGGAATGGCCTTAGGAATGTAGTAGGAGTGTGTGTGAAGCAGAAGCTGCTGGAGGATAAAATCACTGGGTCTTTTACTCTAGTTTACAGTACAAATAACATCAGTCTGCTGTACGTATACTGAAACACAGTATGTCTAGCATGCTCTAACTTGCACCTTCATACTTATGTAGTAGTGTATTTCTTAAATCTACATAGAGAGAGATTTCAAAATCACAAATGGAAGAAGGCATTTGATCTGGTCTGGTATCTGCAACAGCTTGGTACATTTTCAGTTTCTCAGGCTCCCCTTGAGCATGTAGTGTCTTCACTCTGATTTGGCGTTGAGAAGATTGTTCTTCTCGGGATCACTCTTTCAGTGTAGTAGAAAGGAGGTGCTTTTGAAAATGACCCCAACAAAGATCACTTTAAAATAAGAAAACAAACATACTTTCATACATCAGGTACTGGCAATGTGTCCTAATGTTTTTTGCATAAATACATTTATAAAGGTGTGGAGTAGCACAAAGCTGCTTCAGGGCCATTCAGTAGTTTCTATCACGGGAATATCTATATGATAGTTGAATGATGGTGAGGATTTGAGCATCTCTGATAATACTCTTGTGCCTACACTTAATTAGCTGTGATAACTTTAAAAAAAATTATAATTGTGGCTGAAATATGGCTTAGTCTGTCAAGGTCTGTAGGTTGCAGGATTTTTTACAACAACAATGAGAGGAGGTAATGTACAATTGTTAGTAGAAAGGTGGAGGTTTTAGTAGAATCAACAACTAAAGAGTACAGGATGTTTCCTTAAAGGTTTGTTACTGAAGCAGCTATAGACAGCTACGGAACAAACCTGGCTGTTTCTGAGTTATGGAGATTCTGGCTGTTCTCCTGCACCCACTGAACCGAATAATTTGTGTTGGGGTTGAACTCCAGGATTTTGCTTTTCAGTTGTAGCACTGATTACGTAACAATTTTATAAAATATTTTTGAAAGAATCACTAGTTACTCAGACTTCTATGTTTTCTTTACTGATTTTTCGTGTTTGGTTACTCATTGTCTTCAAATCAATGCAGGACTTGAAGTTGGCAGTATGGCAGTATTTAGCTTGTCATACCAGAAGTACAATTCAGTTTCTTCCTTTTAGCTGGTGACTGCTGGTGTTGGCAACTTCAAAAGGCCTTTTTTTTTTTTTTTTTTTTTTTTCCCCACACATTTGTCTGTCATTTAGAGGTGTTGGGAAGTAGAAGAATAGTATCCAATGACATCTGAATTCCATTCCCTTTTCTCATCTCGGTCAGCTTTAGCTCTATCTTGAAGGAGTCTACATATAAAAATAATCCCTGTTTTCTGAGAAGTTACATTGGTTCTCACAGTGTCCAAAGGTACCAGTAGTTGCTCATAGACAGTCACTTCCAACTGTTACGACACCAAGGTCTTCACTGTTGTAGCAGATTTTGTTTTGGGGGAAGAGGAGGGAAGTGGAGGAGCAGCTGCAAGTTTTCTGTTGTCTTGCCATCTTCATCTTTTTATAGGTTTGCTGGAGGTCCATGCCTGACTTTCAAGCTCTGTATTTGGTTGGCAATATCAGTAAGAAACCTATATGTGCAAAAACCCCTATAATTCTAATAAGAATCTTGTAGCTGGACTGAAAAGGAATTGAGACAGTTTCCAAGGTCTAGTAGGGAGAGATTAAAGGGTTGTATGTCTGCAGGATGAGCTAGCAGAGAGAAAGGTGTTGTCACATGTCAGAAGGGATGCTCTAGAAATAATGTATTTCTGGCTAGGACAGCCTCAGAATGGTGAATGTTAGGATTGTGATGACTAACTGCTTTCTTTTAGCGATGAAGTATGACTGGAGGAGTGTTTATGCTCCTACAGTTTCCACACAGATCTTGTACACATGGAGGAGGGTCAACAGAGGACTTACACTACTCGGGAGCATGACTTGATTACATGTCTCAAGAAGGGCGCTTTTTTTTTTCTTCTTTGGTTTGTTGGTTTTGTTTGTTTTTTCTATGAGGAAAAAAATGCTAGAAAGGGATTTTTGTTTTGTCATGAAGTTAGGTAGTAGTCTGGCAGAAATGTGAATACCCAGAATGGATGTGGGAGTGTGTTTGCATCTCTTTCTTGAATTATTTTCTGTGACAGAATGAGTATGAAGTGAGCATGAAGTCAATACCATGTGTCCTACTGCAGCCCTTACCCAACACCTTACCTTGAGGTGTTCTGAAAATGGCTCTATTCCAGGTGACAACTTTCTGTATTAAATGTGCTTTTTGTCTGAATGGAAGTAGGACTTATCTGATTATTAGGAAGCCAAAATGTGTAATAAAACCCAAACTGTGAACCCACAGTGTACACAGTAATGGTTGACTTAACGTGCAGGCTCTAATACATACATGCTGTAGGTAAACAGATGCAAATGGCTACAGCTTTAAGGTCAAGCTTATTATGAAGATCAACATGAGCATTACTTGAAACGTAATAAATTCTGATTAAAGATTCAATATGTTCTTGAAACAAACCTTCAGTTGAATTGATTTGAGAGACAGTAGAGCCTGCAGGTACCTTTCATCTGATCTGGTATTTATCTGAACGTATTAATTTGTTTCTGCAGATTATCTAATACAGAAAGTGAGATTGTGGGAATTTACAGACTATTCTGGATTGGTGGATTCTAGTGTAACCCAATTTCTACATATCTGAAGCTGCTTATTAGGCTTCTAGTGTTATCCATCATTGTTACAACTTCCATCAAACAGGATTCTGTTTCTAAATTTATGTGGGCTATGTTGTTTGTGTGGCAAACTTGATTGCTATAGCAAGCTCCTTGTCCCTCTGTAAATTTGCAGGGTTTTAATTGTGCTTGTTACGTGTTTTTTATTAAGGCAGCACCATGTATGTCATCCCAGGTTCTGTAGAAAGTATCCATTCATGTACTGCAAACCGTGTTAACCTGCTAGTTCTCAAATGAAAACAAATATATAAAAACCTTTGAAAATGTATGTTTATTTTTTCTGTTTGTTGAAAGAGTTGTAATTGATGTAAAAGAAAACAGTCTACCATTGCAAACTTATGAATTCTTTGCTTTGTCTATATAAAAAGTGAATGCTTTGCTTTCTATTTTCTTGTGTTAGCAATGTCCTGTGAATGCTATCAGTAGCAGTAGCTTAAATGGGAAAATACACAAGCAAAGAAAATTTAGAAGCTGTTGGGAGAGCTCTCTTTTAAACTTATTTCAAATGTTTTAGGTGTTCTGTAAGTATTTTCAGTCATCTGTTGAAATTTCAAGATTGTTTTTGCTTTGCTTGAAAGTGTATATAATTACCTTTATTTCCCAAATTAATTACTAGTGACTCCACTACCTGACCTTCTAGAATAAATCACTGAAATATATATTTGGCCATCTAGCTATAACATAGGCAGTTTTTAATGACAATTTTAACATGACCTACTAGCCTGTTGCTCATATGAATTTATCTCTTCACTATGAGATTATATTTGGACTCACCATTTGTTTTTTTTGTTTTGTTTCTGTGTCGTCTTCCTCCCATCTTGCCCCATTTTCTTACAGAGATCAGAATATTCTGGATACTACTTTGGAATATGTTAAGGTAAGGTGCTGTTTTTTACCCTCAAAATATTTGATTTGGTATATAAGCAGCACTGCCGGAGCATTTCTAGTTTTGTAGTTAAATAGTGCTTCTGTCTATCTTTTGCTACGGAAAAACTAATTTTATATATCAGACTATTTTGTGCATGCTTCAGTGAAGTACTTGTGGGCATTGTGCTTTGTGGCTAGGTTGTATTTTTATATTGGGGCCTCTTTTCAGTTAGATGATGACTAGCTATGATCTCGCCTTTGTTAAGAGAGTCCATATTTCTTGCATATGGCTTTCTGGGGAAGTAAAGGAATGCATCTGAAAAGATCATAAAAATGTCAGATTTATGTTTATAAGCAATACACTTACACTACAGTTAAAATTCACTTTGGATTCAGAAAGTAACTGGCATCCTGTCAAAATTTTAAGCTCTGTTTTCCTTTTGTACAAGGTGAGAGTGCTGAGAAAACATACAAATGTGTATCTTGTTAGAGTGAATAAAAAATACTCTGGAGCATTCATAAATTTTATTAAAAAATCAGTCCTGGATTGGCAATATAGAAACTTTGGAAGAAACCCTAGGGATGCGATTCTGTACTGGAGTCTCTTGCGGTGCTGTAATTTCCATTGAATTAGTACCTTTCAACATGTTTCATTTAAGTGAATATTATTTCTCAGAACCTTGAAAAAATCTGGCTTTTGTGTTGTGTCTCTCAACAATGGGCTTCTTTAATTGTTGAGCTTTGTTCCCTGTCTTTTAGAAGACCATAATCTTCTGAAAAGTGTCTGATAAACACAGGTTATCCTTGAACATAGGATATTTCTTTAGCTATTCACGTGGACAGCCTGAATTTCTCAGACACCTGAACTTCTGCTTCAAGTTAAAGTTTGGGTGAGGAAGCGACTGAGAGCCAGTCAGCTGGATTCTGCTGCTAGAATTTCCTCTGTGGGTGCTCATAGTTGAGGGGAATGGGGAGGTGCTCAGGTTAGGGTTCAGGTTGGTAGAAGAAGCAAACTAGGAGAATGTAATGCAGTGTTGAGAGGGGACTGCCAGAGGAACGCACTGAGAATCTGCGTTAAAGTGTGGAGGGGTTCTCCACTTGACTTTCTGCATCGGGTTGGAGTGGAGGTAAGAATTAGGGTTTGGAAGAAGAGAAGGGGAAAAGCAGAAAAGGAAGGTCCATGGAAGAGGTGCTGCCAAAGGACTCTAAGGACTGCTGCTGGAATTCTGCTCTGAATAGTTAGCTCAGTGTTGCAAGGTCCCTGGCCTCAACCCCAGCCTAAAGTTGGGATGTGATAAAGGAGCAAAGACGGAGAAGGCCCAGAGCCTTCTGAAGAGTGCTGTAGAAGAGGGGATGCCAAAGGCAACAAAGTGGTGGACATGTTAATTACTCTGTGCATCTTGTACTATGCTGTACAGAGTGCATTGTTACAGTTTTAATAATATGGCCAAGTAGAAGGTAGAGGTTTTGTGTGCCAGTTCATCAATATGTGTGTCTTGTCTTGTTGCAGCAAGTTCTATATTGTAAATGTGGTTTCTGATCTTTTCAACTTTTCTGGTAGAAGCTTGTCTTGGACTCTTGTCAATAGCAGTGATGCTAAGTTTAGTTATTAAAACTTTGATGTTGGGGAGGAAAGCCTGGGGAAAAGAGACTTATGAGGGAGAATGCAAGGGTTGCGATCCCTTTCTTTTCTCCTTCCTCTTTTGGTGTTTCCTGTCTATACCCCTACCTTTAAGTGAACTGTGAGTTCGGTCCCCAGGTCAATGGTATTATAACAGGAATTCTAGACAGGAAATCTTAAACTACAACTTTGAAAAATACGCAGAAGTTGCTTTCTAATAAATTTAGCCCCCCAAAATATTTTTTTGGCTGTAAAACTACAGGTTACTAACAAAACTGATTCCACAAATGTGTTATTAAACAAAAGATAATCATTAATGTCAAATAAAGGAGGACTCTCATAAATAATTTGTTATCAGTTTACTATGACTGTAAAGGATGTGCCTGAATTAATAACAGGATCTTGGAACCTCCTTTGTTGGCTTAAGGTTCAGCATGTGTTCATGGTCTTCTATAACTTACCTTATGGTAACTATTATATTAATGTTTATAAATTTTCCAGCTCCTTGAATAAATTATGATGGCAGTGTAACCTACTCAAGTTACAAAGCTGAAAGAGTAGATTTCTGTAGCATCTCACTGTGGTTGTACCAACATTGCCCTTTGCACAAGTCTGTCTGACATATAAAGTGTGCGTATTTAGTTTGAGCAATCAGGGTTGGTGCCAGCAGGGTAGGCTTTGACTGATGTTGCTTAAGTGGTGAAAAAGGTACTTTTAAATGAAGTAGAGATGGTAAGAGAAGAGCAAGAAAACTAACAAGAACACTTTTGTGGAGTCCTATTTTGCTGGTTTCAGGATACCAAGATTCTGAGAGACAGGTTCATGTCTAGTGCACAGGAAAATATAGTTAGTATCTCTAGGCAGAGAAATGTTGATTGACTGAAAACACATATAAACTTGATCATTAAGCATGGGTGATCTATCAAGCATACATAAAAACTAACACTAGAACAAACTAGTTGAACACAAAGTCTTGATACCGATTCTTGTTTCTCTCCTCTTGCTGTTCAGACTGTAAGGAGAAAAGAGACTTTGGATTAATTGGCCTTGTAAAAAAAAATGCATTATTTTGCAAGGAGTACATGTCACAAATGTAAGTTGTATTAGGGTAGCCTGGCTGCCGGTGATTCTACCCAAGAGTTACAGTCCCAAGTAAAGTGTACTATGCCAGGGCCCCAAGGACACATAATTGGCCTTGAGGGTCGTGACCAGCCTCACTGAGGACCTCCCCCCACACCCACTGAGCAAGGGCTCCATTAAAGCTCTGACTGGGGCCTTCAGGCCCTGCCTGAGCTGTGTCTTGGGTGTGCCTGCTCCTGCCCCTGTTCTGCAGTGCTGTGTGGGAAGCCCTGGATGGACTTTGGACCTGGCCTGTCACCCTGTCTTGCCTGAGGCCCCCTGGACTCTGATATGACCTGCTGGTGTCATCACTCTGCTCAGCTTGCTTGCACCTTGGTGCTGTGGGGCTGCACCTTGCTGGTGAGCGCGTTGCACACCCTCGCTCCCAGGTCACCTTCCCCTAGGGACAGCCCCATGCTTGCTGCTCCCTGACGTGCTAATTGTAGCTGTTTCGAAAGACCCAGTGTGATCAAATACGTGCCATCCTCGTAACTGATCCTCTTTATCAGGCTGCACAGGCATGCCTGATCTGCTTCAAGTAATTTTAAAAAGGGAAGCTGAGCGCAGAGCTGATCCTGCAGCTTCACAGTTGCAGATTAGCATTGTTTCTCCAGTGATGCAGATACGCCACTTGAGTTTCTTGTGTGTCCCATAAGAAAGATAGTTAATATTTGTTCAAAGTGTGGTTGTGCTGGGGGGTGATCAATGTCACCTTAGAACCGGACTCTACTATAAATACAATGCAGAGAATTCATTCAGGTTTGAGGAAAAGTAACACAGGTTTTTTTTTTTTTGTTTTTTGTTCAGTGTGCTCTGTTCACAGTGGAAGGAATATCATAGTGTTTATTGTGGCAGTAGTGACTACAAGCAGGCATTGCTGTATAGGGCAGAGACACTGATGGTAAACTTATATCAATTTGCTTTTTATACAAACCTTTCCTTGCTAGAATCTGGTGACTAAAAGTAGTGTAAATAATTCCTTGTGTTTAAATATACTCTGGACAGAGGAAAGGTAAAATAAATTGTTTTTTCTCACACTTTTTTCTGTTGAAGATAAAAGACAGCACTGGTTATAAAATTAATCCTCTGAAGGCATTTTTAAAGAGAATGCTCTTTGTAAATGCACTATGGTTTCTAATACTGGAATCTAAATTACAGTTCACAAATGGCAGTTTCCTACATCGTGAATATTGATGTATTAGTTCATTCAGTATATAAAGAGAGCTAATTATGCAAAAGCAAGTTCTAAGGGGAAAAAAAAAAAGTACTGATTTGCTGGAGTCTGAGTGCTGAAGTGTCCATATGGCTTCAACCCTTCCTTTGTCTCCACAGTGTTGCTGAAACCATGGTCACAGTTAAATGGCTCTTTCAGAAACCCCTTTTATGGTAGAAGTGAAAACAGGCCAGACTACTTTGAGTCAGGCTGCTAACCAAGTCATGAAAGAGATTTACGGACACAATAGCACGTTGTACATTCTGTGAGATTTTTACAAGTTTTATGAGCCAAATAATAGATCCATTGGTAGTCTCAGCAGGTTCTTCCCACACCCTGAGTCTTCACATCCACAGAACAGATTCCTGCAGGGGAGAAAAGATTAAGTGCTGGGAGCTTTGAGTATGTCAGAGAACTTCTTGTGAGTCGTTTTAATCAAATTCATGTGAACTAAAGATAGCTTTCTGTCCCATTCCTATTAACTATAAATACTTTGTGATCTTTTAATAGATGTCTGTGCTGTAATCATTAAGGCTGTATCAGGGTGGGAAGAAAGAAAAACAGATTTCTCTCTTCCTTTCATGGAAACCTTTCAAGCGTTTCCTGTGGAAAAAGCGCTAATGATTACAGAAATACTTATCAGCGATGAGTTGATGAGTATTATTATGGCCTGAGGTTTTGGAGTTGTATTTTAATCCATTACCGGAAAAATTACAAAATTCATGACTGATTGTCTGCTCAGCATGGTCATGAGGGAAGTTTATATTTAGAATCAGACTTGAAAAAATTGTCACTGGTGTAAGGAAGTTACAGCTGCAGTAAAACATTATTCACTTGTGAAGTTCTGCTGGAGGATTAGTTTGCCCCATAATGTTGATTTTTTTCCCCTATTTTTCCTATATTTTGTTAAAAAGCAAACTGTTAGAAAAGTTGTCATTTATGGTGGTTTTTGTGAGTGCAGCTGAGTTAAAATTTTGATGACGTTTCAATGTCTTGGTCTAATTCAGCTTCAGGGAACTTTGGTCGGGGGATGAGGTTTATTGAAGCACAGTTTGTGTAGTTAATTGCACAAATTCATAATACTGTGGATGCCAATATGTATGTGTGTTTGAATCTCATCATTATAATGGCTGTGCCAAGAAGATAATATGGTAAGAATACTACCAAAAATGAAGTTTGTATGTGTGTATGTATGTTTGTGAAAGTTTAGAAAAAAATCTGTGTCAGTGTGACAAATAGTCATAGTTTGAGAAGGAATTCTTCCTGATGACATTGAAATGTCATTGTAAGGAGCCATTTTTAGACATGGAATTGTATTAGAGAAATCCCCACCTCACTGGAAAAGTTGCCAGCTACACTGAATACCTGTTCATGAGCTGCTGGGTATCACTCTCCTGTGGAGACTTTCATGTTGAGATGCAAGTTGTGACTTGTGAGCAGAAAGTTTGCTGGGTTTCTGCATTGTCTGACAGTGTTATACATTAAGTATCTGAGCTTGGATGAATGCCTGACACTAAGGCACAAAATGATCGGGAGGTTCTTTTTGGATCTGTAGCTCTATTTTTTTACCCCCTTTTTGCAACTGCAGCAAGGGCAACAGCATCACAGAAGGTGGAATTATCAGATGGAATGTATTTTGTTGAGGAGAAAAGGTGTATGCCCATATAGCAGACTTGGACTTTACACATCTCTCTCTGTCATTATAGATTTGACATGCAACTCAAAGTTCACTATTGGTGTCAGTGGTGTTTCATGCAGAGATGCTTACCCTTTTTCCGTGTTTCTCTACTTAGTAGGAACTCAAGCTTCACAAACGTTACCACACAGCAGTTGCCTCTTACGTACAAACTGTATAATTCAGAAAGAGAAGTCCAGTTAGAGCTAATCTAATGTTAAATACATATATATATATATCTGTCTCACAATGAAAACTTCCAGTTTTGATGCTCGATGGGTAGTTGTTAGTTCTACGCTGCCCTCTGCTGGACTAAAGCACTGTAAGTGTATGTTTTTTTCAATTGAATCAAGGTTATTAAAATCACATTTTTCCTAATAATTTCATTGTAACTTTCATCTTAATAAAAACTCCCTAGCCAGACTGTTGGAAGTTGATTACTGTTTTCTCCAGAGGCACAGAGTGGGGGGGTAAGATTCTTCCCCCTTGCTGCCATTAAGCTATAGAAGTAGATCCTGGAGGGAACTTGAGAAATTTCTTTGTCTGGGTGTCACTGAGATTGTTAGATGTTCTGATTTTTTTTTTTTTTTTCCAAAACCTCCAGCAAAAGAGATTCTGTAGCTTCTCAAGATAATCTCTTCTACCGCCAAACTAGATTTGTCTAACGGTCTTTTAATTTTTACAGTGAGAAAGCTTTTCCCAAAATGTGATGCATCTGTTTTGCATGTACAAGTGAGGTGGTTTGTGGGTTTTGGTTTTTTTGTCTGTCTGCTTTTTGTTACCTTGATTCATTTCTAGTGGGTTGAGTTTTGGCTGTTGGAATAAGTTGGACTTCTTGTCTTGTACTTTTAATCGTATTCTGACAGTAGTAAAGTTTCGGGTCGTAGAATTCTTTTCCTTGGCCTTATACCAGGCTTGTTTCTTAAAACATACGCACTTTCTCTACTTAGAAGTGGCAACTATTTTTTTAAGTACATATGATAGTTCTTCCTGAAAGATTTCAGCAGACCAGGAATATTTCAAAAAAGACTAAGGAGTTAACATATGTGGTTGAAATTCAGAAGCTCTTGAGTAATTCCCCTAAAATCATTATGAGAATCTTGCCCCATTTATTTGGAGTTAATAGTAATTTGTTTTATTGTCTAGAATGCAGTTATCTCTAATTAGTGATGGAATCTCGTACCCAAGTTTCAGTATTTTCTCATGTTGATTTTTGTTTGACCAACAGACTAGTCTCTGAAAGATGGTTGAGTCAAGAGCTCTGTAATCTTTGGAGTGCAAAGTGATGAATAAAATCTAACCTAGTGTTTGCAGTAAATATGCAGATGATTCTATATTCTGCAAGACAGTGCACTTTGCAGTCTACTATCCTAGTTCATATTTTCCTGGTAGGGAGATTCCCAAGTTAGCTTGTTACTATTTGGGATTTTTTTGTTCTTTACTAGCCCTGCATTTCTAAATTACCTGATTAGCTGTAAGATCTGGGGGGTTTTGTGGGTTGGTAGTTGGTTGTGGTTTTTTGTTGTTTGGTTTGGTTTTGTGGGGGCTTTTTTCATTTTTTTTAGCATACTGTGAGGAGGAAGCTTTTTTATTCTTTGTGAATGATAACCTCAAATGAATTCAGTCAGGTGGCTAGTGGCCTTCTAACTATTCTGGCCTTTATTGTGCAGTCTTCTAGCAGTGGCTCTTGCGTTCCCTTCTCCTGATACTGAAATGGAATTTAGGATGTTTTGCTTAGGGTGCATCTTTTGTAATGCTGAGTATGCTTTGGCAAATCAAAAATTTTGATAATTCTTAGAGCAGCATGCATTCTGTCTTGTTGGCGTGCTAAGGGTTAACTTTACGTATGTCCTGTCGTGAATTTGACCCTGTTAATGTCTGTATTCTACTTTTTGTATTATTCCTCATTAACTCTTAAATTATGTCTCATCCAGAGTCATCAAAAGCTGCTACATGCAACTTGGATTTAAATTAATTACCCTTTTCCTCCAAAATATTCATGCCTGTGGCTCTCAAATGCTGACAGTTACACATTTCTATTGATATCATCCCCAAGTCAAAATGACAGTGTCAGTGAAAGGAAATACTAGTAAATGGTGACATGTATTTACGTTGCAAAGAAAGGAGGAAAACAGCGTAGTTTTTACTTCTAAGCCATGGTCTGGTTCACCTTGAGTTGTGATCCTTTTTTGTTGCAGAGTTATTGTATTTTCTGTCAGATACTTTGGTTGCTGAAGTGACTGATCATTTCTGACAGTGCTTTCCTGTGCTAAATTAAGCCAAAGTGTAACCCTGGACCCAATCCTTTGCATCGCAATACAGTGGTACTGTATTGCCTCGTTAGCTGGAAAAGAACATGCCATTTCCCACAAAAGTGGTACCTATGGGGAAGAAAGGTGCTGAATTACAGTATTACAGTGCCTAGTTTTTTTCTACCTCATCTGTGGTGAACATTTTATCTATCCTGGTAAGAGCAATGCCATGCATAAGGAAAAGGATCTGAAGATATGAGTGGAGACTAAGCAGTAAAGTGTGTAAAACTTAACTTTCTTGTACGTTGAGTTTGGTTTTCTTTCCATTTTCCATTTTTGTGCAAATACTTGGGTCAATTAACACAAAGAGAAGAAAAAGATCTTTCTATTTGTGTGATGGCATCAGCTGGAATCCTTACAATAGGCTTTCATATGCATATATGTGAGTAGGTGTGTATGTATATAAAAGGTATGAGTGCTATACAGTATTTTACTCTTTTTCATGTGAGATATTTAAACTGTTAATAACAGTAGAGATCTGACTACAGTTTGCAATCTTTTGGGTTGATCTTTTCTTAACTGTTGCTGAGCTGTGTCACTTATGTGTAATATCTATTTGTGTCTTTTCATTTTGGGCTTTCAGTATTGCTCCACAGGAACTATGCCTTAAAGATGATAGTTACTGATGTTGTTGGATCCTTTTCATGATTTTGAGGATGGACTAATAGCAAAAGCTGACTGGGACATGAAAATATTTATATTTAACTCCTTCATAGCAACACCTAACTGAAATTGATTTTTTTAAATTTAGATAAACATATGAACCACAAGGGGGAGTGAGGCTGTAGCTTGTGGAAGGCAGATTATTAATAAGCATTTCAGGTACTCTTACTGACAAGGCCTTTGGACGTGAAGCTCCTAATCTCTTGGAGTTGTGTTTATAGATATTAATCAGAGGAAGACTGGTACATTGTGTATGTCTGTACATTTTGCCTCTTTTTGGAGACGTACTGGTTAGATGCAGTTTGTCCTGTGGAGATGGCAGCAGAAGGAGCATTAGTACCTTTCAGCTGGGATGCCATCTATTAGTGTGTGCTGCCAGAGCAGAGGTTTGAGATTTTTATATGTGAGATACTATTAGGAACTAAGCACCTACACAAATGAGGGAGTATAATGTTATGTGGGCTATCTAGAATTCCGAGAGGTGGTTTGCCTCCATGCTCTCAAATCCTTCTGTTAGTAAAATGCTGAAAGGGAAGTGTATGAGCAGAGGTGAGCTTCCTGCTTTTGCTTCATCAAAGTGCATTGTGTAAAAATGTGGGAGGGAGACAGGCCTCTTCACGCTTGTACGTGCTGGTAAAGATGTTCGAAAAACTGAACTCTGACAGAGGCCAAGTGGCTTGTGAGTTTTAATTTTCAAGTACTATACATTCAAAATCTCTTTTTGTATAAAAGGGAAGTACTTTAAGGTATTTGGGAGTTTTAGATAAACAGCTGGTTTTGAAATGCTTCACTTACCCTGGTGAAGTAACAGAATTTTTTCATCTTTGAATTATATTTGGAATTGGTGTACTTTGACAGGAGTGGGGAGGCTTTCAAAAAAAGAAATCTGAATTTAGCAAATGGGTTTTTTTAGAGAAGGCTCTTGTACAGTGTCCAGCAAAGCTGAAGTTAGACTAATGACAGCTAAGTCAGCAG
>NW_010115178.1:0-51734 GCF_000699245.1 Pterocles gutturalis | reverse complement strand
TTCTGAACAAAAGGAAATTCATGCCTTTTTGTATTTTTTTTTTTTTTTCCAATCCAAGAAATAAATTGAAGGAAAGACAGGTGAGACATGACAAAAATGCTTCATGTTTGTACAGGGGTTGGCAAACAGTAGATGGAGCTCAAGAATCCGTATACTAGTTTTTGGTAGGATCAATAAAACCTGCTGGTGGCTTCTTAATTAGGAAGATGGCTAGTAGGAAAACCAGGCCTATTGCCAGATTACTTCAAAGTTGTTATGGTTTAGTTATAAAAGATCAGATTTTTCAAAGGTATTTTGTATGTCCTAAAGTGCAAATTAGGACCTCGTGGGAAGCTCATAAGCAGGTTGGGCGCCTGTTTCTTGTAGCTGCCAAACTGTTTTCTCATATCAGTCAGATTTTTGAAGAGATTTATTCAAGCAGCATTGAAAACTAAATAGATGTGAACTCTGTTTTCTCACTATTCCTGTACAACAACTGCAGTGTATTTCTGACTTTTGCCTCACAGAACCGGGATAGAGAGGAGGAAGAATTTATGCTGACCTCTCCCATACCACGCCCCTGCAATGCAAACAAGTGTAATTACGGTTGCAGCTGTATCTATTGACTTACGATCAGAAGCTGCACCAACAACAGCCTGCAGGAAGTGAGGTTATAGAAGAGAACACAAAAAAGTCAGTTCTAATAAGAACTGACACAGGAACGGTAGGATGTGAGCTGGGTGGTGGGACTTTATGTGCCTGTAGACAGTTGAGGTATGAAAAGTAAGCAATGCTTGCTGACAGTGTTGTCATCCCCTTTCTTCTTCCACTTATGCTACACCTTAAAAAGTGTTCAGCTGTAAACAGTTGGGCACTACCTGTATTTGGAGACGTCCCCCACAGAACTTTGTTAGAGGCCGTGGGCCATGTCTGAAGGACTAAGACTAAATGGTAGTGGCCATTGTGACAATGGTGTTTGCACGGACAAATTGTTTATCAGTAGCTGTCCCATTTTGCCTGGCTGTTTCTCACATTCAAAAGAAGAGGTAACTAGTTATAGGGAAACATCTTATGTGTTAAATGAAGAACACTTCAATCTGAAAAGTTAAATGCTTTAATTTTATTTGTTCTTACAAAATTTATTCATATTGTACTTTATTACAACCTTACAGGTGCCATTTTATAGCTATAGGCACTCGCAACCGTCGTTAGGTTGTGCATGTGCGGTGTAATTGGGAGGTATCCATACTCCATATGGTATCGTTAGTCCAGCGACAGTGAGCAGTGTGCTCTGGATTGGTCATGTGCTGTATCAAATCAGATTTATGTTGTTGACCCTTGTTCAGTACACCATGCCTTCCTTCACTGACAGCTGACTTTCTGCCTGGATTGTTTACTTTCATTTAGTGGAGAGAAATCTAAAGCATTACATGTATTTCACTGAATATTGTCGGGCTGATTTAAATGCTTAAATGATTTGTTGATGTAGTACTAAGTAACAGTGGCAAGCCACCGATTCCCTAATCTATTTTGTTCTGAAATTATTTCTCTGTAATATGTAATCACAAATCATAATTCTCTGTGTGAATTATAAGCACTTCCATGAACATGAGTGGTATTTGGTTCAAAATAGCTTGTAGATCTGCAGACTGTTTTGATAACTTCAGACTGCTTGTGAGTTTTATTTTTTTATGGAGTTTGGTTGATTTACTTAAGCCACTTAAAACTTTGAAGCCAAGGACTCTTTATTTTTTTTTTTTTTTTTGTGATTAGAGAAAAAGAAACCACCCTCCACCCTCCCACAAAATTATTCCTACATTGTATCTTGTTTAACCTGTTCAATTAAAGCAGCCTAAAAGGATTCCCCCAGAGTAGGTTCACAGTATCCGGTGTGAAGGCTTCAAACTCCTGCATATGCAATGTGCTGTGAGTGGAGCTGGACACAGTTTAGGTGTGTCAGGGGAACAGTCCCAATGTGCAGTGCTATCTAAGTGTAATCTAAACCAGACCATGAAAACACCCTAAACAGCTCTGGAGGCTTTGTAATAACACAGAAGGGGTTGTCAGAGACTCCTGAATTTCTCTTCCTGATGGACTATGAGGAACTCAACGCAGAATATATTATAAACTCATGTGGCCTCGAATGCTATGAACTTGGAAATCCTTTCTTAGTAAACTTAGTTATCAAATCCACTCTAGCCAGCCCTCCTTAGAAAGAGATGAAGGGATTATCAGATATTTTAAGATTTTTGGCAAAAATCATTGAAAACCAAGTGAAGCTGATGGTTGATCTGTTGATGCTGGAGAGCATTAACAGATACATCAATAGGTTGACTTAGCAGAAGGATTGTATTTGATATTTCTAAGGTGCAAGAAACAGATGCTTTATTTCTCACGCAAAGAGTCTAGGAACCCAAAGTGTCAACAAAAAATCACAGGGCAGGAGAGTGAAAATGTGACTAAACCATCCTTCATTTCTCTGAGACCACATTCACAAGGTATGTATGTAATTTGGAGGAGCCTGAAGGCTGTTCTCAATCATGCTGGCTGAAAACAACTCCATGATAGCCAGCGGTGCAGGAGCTGTACTACTATCACCCAGAAGTTTCTCAAGTACTCTTTGAGAATTCCTTCCCAGTAGTGTTAATTTTCACACTGCTGTATCACAGTGACAAGCAAAGGTTCTGATTCTTACTCTTAAGAATTTGTCGTCCATTCATTGAACTATATGTGTAGAAGTTGTGTTAAACTTTATTAAAAAGAAATATCCAATTAGTTTCATTAAAAAAAAAAAAATTAGATTCACTAAATAAAGCACTCTCTTTCCTGCCAATAATACTGTTGATAAAAAGTGTCAGCAGCTGCTGTATGAAATTGTACAGTATTATTTTTTTTAAGGTTCATTATTTCTGGCATTCTCACAGCATACATAACTTTTGATTCTTTACTTCCTCCATGCAGACAGGAAATAAGGAACTGGCAATTACCATTTGTAATTTATGCACTGCTGTTCATGTTGAGCTGTGGATGCAACGCTTAAACTATTTTCACTGCTGCTTAGTAACAAGCCTTTCAAATGAAAAGTAGACATCCTCAAATGGAATACTATTAGGCCAGATTTACTTTCCAGATTGAGCTGTGCTATTCCCTTCGAAGTGTGGAGACTGCCTACAGTCCAGGGAATCTGGTGAAGATATACCCATTATATCCCTTTGCTCTCAGTAGGGAGAAGACTAGAGGGAGAATCTAGGTCTTGTTGAAAAGCTTTAGGAAGATTATTTATATGCAAAAACTTCATTCTTTGCCTCTCCTGTGGTTTTACTACTCATTTCATGGGAAGGAACCAAATTGAGAATTATATCGTTCAAACTAGACCAGTAGAACTATGCCGGTAAATACCCTGGGTAAACAAGTCATACAAGAAGCTGCAGAATTAATAGGTCTTCCTGTAAGACATGAATGTATGCATAAAGTTATTGAGGCCTGGGGGGATATGCATGTGTTAGCTAGTGAACCACAATGGTTAATTAGAACTGCTACTCCAACCCTCAGTGTTTTGGAGAGTTGGAGAACTTTATTCTTAGTGATGATTGAGAACCTTTGTCTAAATTCCATTGTAGGTTTACTCTTTTCTAGGTCATAGTACTTCTTGTCCCCTTTTTTTATTTTTTTTTTTTTAACCCCCTAAAGAACTATTCTCCTTCTTGGAATTTACTGGTAATTTTTCTCAGTGCAAAAGTGGCCCACCTTATTTTGCATTGCTAAACCAGTTGCTGCCAAAATAGATCAGTTGTCCTAATAGCTCTTCTTGTCTTCTTGTACTGTAGTTTTGAGGTACTTGTCTTCATAGTTTCTGTTCATGATATTCCAAATGAAGCCTTATTGTATTGTGCAGTGACACTAATACTTTCTTGTCACTATTATAAAGCAGAAATGCCTTGACTGATACATCCTTGAATTTAGTTTTCCTTTTTGCCAGTTTCCCCACCTCTCTCTTTTGTAAATTGAAGTAGAGTGTTGTTATAATAACTTATTGATGAAGATTCTTTAAAAATACAGTTCTTGGTGATATGTCCTCCCACAGTACCAAAAAACTCCAGACAAAAACTAAGTGTTGAGGCTTTCATGTTTGGAGTTCTGCAGGGTATCTTTTCATCTTCTCTTCTCTGGCTACGTGCTAAATCAATCCTATGGATTTCCTCAAAATTGAAAAAGAACTTAAAGGAAATTAAAATATGCTGCAGCATAGAGTAGAGAGAAAAGGACAATACTTTCACATTCTGTTCATTCATTGAGTTTGTCATAAACTGCTTGGAGAGGCATTTCCTCTCACCAGCTATAGTTAGGACTCCATCTTCAAGTCGTTATTTTCAGCTTCTTTTCTGAGGCAGTCTTTTATCCTTTTTCTTGACAGGGTAATTACTTTTCAGTCCATTTAATGCTCTGATCTTTAGAGTTTTCCTTTCATCAAAAGAGTCAGAGGCATAACCTCTCCTACACATGGCCAGGTAGTCAGACTAGCTTTATGAACATTCTGATTTTAGTGCTTAACTTGGTGCTAGATACCTGGAAACCTAGGTGGTCAAATAGGTAAGAGAACTTTACACATCACACTTCCTTTTCCTTGTTATCAAGACTGAGGTTTCCTTTTCTTTTTTGGATAGGCTCTCCATCCCACTTGCATTGAAAGGCAGCGTGCATTTTATGTCTTGTCTTTACTCGGTGCTGGTGCTTGGTTTATGTGGCAAGTCCCATTGCTTGATGCAGGCACTGGGGGCACTTCACATTTTTCAGTCAGTGTGGGAAGGAGGTACTCTATTATTAGGTGAGAAGCATTGTCTTGCAAACAATATCTAAGGACATCAATCAGCATTTAATATATGTGCCCTCCTAATTATGGACTATATTTGTTGCTGATGGAAAAGACAAGTAGCTCTTCCTTTTAACCACTCCTTGGGACTGATTTATTCCTAATCTGAGGTCTGAAATGTCTGTTACTTCTGGACTTTTAGTTACCATTCAAGTTATGGATGACTGATCTCTTAAAAGTTTCTCTTTAAGTGTTAACAGGCATTGTTGTACCCCTGAATCCAGTGCGTTTTTTTTCATCAAGTCTGTTAATTGGGCTGCTATGGAGGTGAGGTCTTGTCTCCAAATGCTATTATAATTAGCCAAATTGTTTGCCTTCTTTGCCTTTGTTCTTGAGAGGGCATTGAGGTATGTAAGCCAGATTCTTTGCTGGTGAGTGGTTTACTGGCCAGTAAGCTATGGACTGTGCTGTCCAAGAGAATAGAATCACAGGCATAAATAAAACTGCTGATTTTTATTTTGTGTTAGTGTTTATTTTTACTTTGCCAAATTTTAGGTGTTCTTAAATTCAATCCTTTCTTTCTCTAGCAGTTTGCACAATCCCATGGGACTGTCACCAAGCTAAAGCTGTCCACTGGTAGCTTTAAATATTAAAGGTACTTTGTTTGCACCACAAATTCTGACCATACTGTCAGTGTTGGTTTCTTGCTATTTTTTCCAAGGACTGGTTGTCAGAAGCTTCCTAGTTAAAACAATTTTATCATTTTCCTTGGTTACCTAAGCTCTGAGGATGTAATTCTTATTTGAGTAGGAAGAATAACAGCTGTCAAACAGTAATCAACTGCTTTTCCTCTTCATTTTTGTGTTTTGTGTGTGTACTGTTGATGATGCAGATAGAGACATTGCATGATTGAGCCGGAGCAACTAATTAAGCCTTTATCAGTACAGGGAGACAGTCAGGTATTGTATCTCATTAAGAAGAGATGTTTGCCTTGAGCTGGTGGCTTAAATATGTCTCTGAGCCAGGGTGTACCAAGATAGAGGAGCTAGGATTTCACTGGTGAGTGAAGCAGATCACATGAGGATTCTGGCACTCTCTATATGGCATGCTAGAAGCAAGCATGCCAGCGGCCACTGAATTCATAGTATCGGCTTCAGTTGTGGAAAGTGTCCCTGGACTGATATGCGACGAGAGCGGTGTAGCAACTCTG
Organism: Pterocles gutturalis; assembly: GCF_000699245.1. Lineage (NCBI taxonomy): Eukaryota > Metazoa > Chordata > Aves > Pterocliformes > Pteroclidae > Pterocles > Pterocles gutturalis. The sequence continues at coordinate 45,735 of NW_010115178.1, read as the reverse complement.
GCAGGCAGTGGTGATACTGAAGAGCTTGATAAACCTTGAAAACTGCTAGTAGTGACTGTTTATCTGCAGTCTTGAGGAGCCACAAACAGCAGAACTGAAAATGCCGAAGGATTATAATATTTTTCAAATGCTGATTGCAGCATTTTGCTGCTTTTATCATCGTAAGTCTATTATCAGAGTCAAGGTAGGTGCCCTTTTTCAATAACAGTAAATACACTGTGCTAGTCAGTAATGCTTTTAGGTTTTGTTCAGAGGTGTTTGTTTTTATACAATGGTTGGGTACAGTGTGTTTCTGTTCTAAAGAACATCTTTAGAATTCTCCATTGCCCCCGAGTGAAGCTTAAACAACTTTCAGTTTTATGAACCTGAAGCTGACTGTCTATATTTAGGCACCAAGTTGAAAATGCCCTGTTTTGGGACTTGCTGAAGAGAACATAGTGAAGTTTCAAGCTTTCAGAATTTAACTGATAGAACCACTTGGTTCCCGAAGTTTTTCACCTGCTTGCTGGAAATAGAAGCAGTTGTGCTCCAGAGCTCAGATTTTTTTAAACACTTGAGAGAATTTTGGACTTGTCTTTATATTTTAGAACTTTTTAAATTACAAAATGCACAAAATCATATACTCATAGAATGCTTTGGGTTGGAAGGAACCTTTAAAGATCATCTAGTCGAACCCTCCTGCCATAGGCAGGGAGATCTTTCACTTTATGCAAAAATGCACTATATGTCCTGTATGCAGAGAAAAAGCCTTTATAAACATTTAGAGCCACACTTACGGAAGTGTCCGAGTCAGTCGGGAATTGAATTGTAATCAGGTGGAGTATCTAACCACTTTTACAGTTTTAAGGATCTGTGAGCTGCACTTAAGCTTTTAAATCTTTTTGTTTAAGATTTATGCTTGAGTTGTTCTTTGATTAACAAAGTGAGGGCTCTGTAAATGTGTAATGTGTATAGATTTTCTGGAACACGTGCAATAAGGAGGGATGTGAAGGTTGCTATCTTCTGGCCTGTTGGCTTTCAAACTTTGAAGGCACTTAAAAGTCGGGAACAGCTGCTCCCCTTCTCTCTTTCCAGTGATTTAGCCTTTTAACTGTCCATTTCTGAAAGTGGGGTGCGGGACACTGATAAAATGTCTTTTGGGCACACTGAAAAAGTGACTCTGATCAGACTGTTGTCTTTTTCTCACTGGGACAAATGTCAGAAGTTATAATCAGAATAGAGAGCTAAAGATGCTCTTCTGTTACTGTAATTAATTTTCTTTCCAATTTTAAGCATAACGGTCAACTCTTCTAACACTTGAAAAATTACATTGAGTTTTATTGTTGGCTGTCAGAACAGTTAAAACCGTTGTTCTTGATCATGCATGCCCTTTGTTTAACTTGGCATGAATTTATAATACCTAAAATAACGGTGGTGTTGTCATGGCAACTTTCCATTTGGTCTAATCCATATAGTCTCTAGACAAACTGAAACATTAATAGTGTTTGCTGTATGGAGGGTAAAAAATAAAACCTTTTATGTAGAAACAAATTACAGCTGGGCTCTTTCAAAAATAAGGTTCTATTTAAAGAGATTTGCAGCATTTAAAATAGATTTGAATGCATGTGTTCCAGCATGCAGATTTAGCATTAGTTGAATATGATGAACTGCTATTTTAAGAAGTTATGATGGTAGGAAAGCGGTGTGTGTTTGCTGAAGAGAAAGTGGCTATAGGTATAGAAACAGCTGGTGGGCAAACCAAGTAAGGTCTGCACCTTGGGTCCAAATGATGTATGTGCTGTGAAATGCCAGAGTGCCTAGGTTAGTATACACAACTGGGCCTAAACTGTCATCTTAATTTGTGAAAACATACCACTTCAGGCAAAATCAGTTTGTGTAATTAGATGACATTAGTTTTTAGTTTTAATAGTGACTACAATTGTAATGAAATAGCAAGTTGATCCATAAATAAGCATGTTGAAGTCTGCAGCTACCTTCGAGAGATTCAGATTTTTTTGTTGCACCAAAAGAAATTAATTGTAGTTATATTGTCCCATTTAATAGAAAAAAAGTATGCTCAGAGATGCCTTGTATCCCATCAAAGCACAGGAAACAGTACTGCACTTGAGCACTCTTGTTTTGCTGTACTTATTTTTAGCATGTGACATTAGGCTCTCAATAGCAGATGATTGGTTTGTTTTCCCATACATTAACAGAAAATACGATGATCAGTGCAGAAGATCTGAACTTGGATCAACTCATTCTTCAGTCATGATGTGTCAGTACATTTTACCATCTACAGTTAAGGCCAGCTTTTGCCATTAATAAGGGGAAGCTTCAAGGCAAGGGGCTCCTGTTTATGGTTAAAAAAAAAAAGTAGAGAAAATTCTAAATTGTAACTTAACGCCACTTCCAAGCCAAAATATTGTTCTTTATTTTTTGCATTTTTTAGAAGTTGTTAAGACTACATCAGTAATAAATGGTGACTTAAAAAATGAAGATATCTAAATTAATAAAATTGTCTTTATCACAAGACAGTCTCTTTAGTTCTTGCTAGTGTGGTTGTCATGATTGGAGGGAAGACCTTGAAGTTCGAGTATTTTCATTCTTAATTCTCTGCTATGATTCACCCTCAGTTGAAGCTGAAGCAAAAGGGGAAACCCACCCAAATTATCAGGACTGCCAAGATTTAAAACTTCCAGCACGCTGATCTAGCTCATTACTGAGTAATGTACTAATGCTATGAATGTGGCATGTGTAAGAAGCCTTTTATAAGCAGCTACTTATTGCAAGTGCCATCTCTTATCTTGGATGAGTTGGAAACACTTTTATAGATAGTAGATCTTAATTAATATTTCTTCAGCATGTAATGATCTAAATCTGTTTCACTGGCATCCTCAGGCTTCATATATCCAGTTTCAGCATGTATGTGGAGGCAGTTGGATTTGATAACGTGAGTTTACAAGTCGTCACCACCCAGCATTGTGGGGCTGCCTTTTTGATGTTACATTTGTTGTTGTTGGAGAGGACCAGGTGGGAAAAGACTGACTTATCAAAATGATGTGAAATTTTGTACAGCTCCCTGAACTTTGATTCCCCATTGTCTTGCTGTTGAGTTTTTGAGTGTTATACTATATAACTTTTTTCAGTTTGCTATGGTAACTTCGTACAGTTTATCAATTTTTCACTGCAGTATACCCTCTATCAGAAATATATAGATAGCACAGGAGCCACTGGTGCTCTAAGTGATTCCTGTTCAGTGGGAATGGGAACATCCTCCAGTAGGTAATTATGCATTTAACTTCTTGGTAATGCCTTTCATTTAGGTATTTCTCAGATTAAAACAAAAAATTACCCAGCTTCTAAAATCCTTTAGAATTGGGAGTCAAAATCCTCAGGGTCACTGAGTGAGGGGATTAGGATTTGACCAACTCTAAACTGGGATATTCTCAGCATCTGTATTCCAGAAATGAGGCTGTCCTCCTGGATTGGAATGCAGTCACCGAGAAAATTAAGGAATTGTTGTCAGTGTAGTGTTGTAGTGGAAGGTGGATGCAGTCTGGTAGAATTAAGTGTTTTCCATTACCTTCAGTTAACATTCGACTGAACTTGGTACTGAAAGCCTTTTTTATTTTCCTCTTCCCAAACGAATATCTCACTTATTAGTTGATAAAAAATGGCCACTTTTCTGTGGATGTCGGGCAGGTTATGCTGTTCATAGTGGCAGACTGAGAACATGCATATGGTAGAGTTTATTTGATTTTTTGAAGAATTGTCACAATCATGATGGGAGTTTTCATAGTAATTTGGGTTTTTTTTATCAGTAACCTCAAAAGTTGTCACCTGTTATCTAAATAAGCACGCAGAAATCTTGTGGCTTCAAAATTGCTATTCTCCTGTACTAATTCATCTCTCTAATTAGTTCAAGATTTCTCTCCTGTATCTTGGGCGTGGAAGAAGTTTATATATTATTTGTTTTCTGTCTCAACCAACTAATTAATCCTCTAGAAAATAAAAATAAAACCCTGTAGAAGCTGGCAGTCATCTGTGCAGAGAGACTTTATAATCCATTTTGTACCTCCCATTACTTAACATAGCACTTGTTACGGTACTGTGTGGACTTTGTGCACTCTGGAAGATCAGAGGAAACTGCCCCTCTGAAGAACATTGCCGCAGTTGTAGTTCAAAATGTCCAAGTTAATCAGAAAATGGTTTCCTGAATTTAGAAACTCCTTTTTTCTCATTAGTTCTTTCTGAGAATAACTATTTCAGAAATAACTCTGTCTGTGTGTTCTTGTCTCTTTGTAAGTTCTTGGGCAATGATACCACTTTTTTGAACAGGAGGGCTGACAAGAATGTTTTCAAACAAAGATGGAGAGTCTGGTTCCACGTGGGTATTCTTTTAAATGACTGGTGCAAGCCTGTTGGTTTTGCTGGCCAATTAGTAGAGTTACAAGTGAAATGAAATACATTGTACTTATGTTTTAATTTTATTTATAATAAGTTGATGTAACTGTGTATTTTAGAATGCCAGTACTCACAATGCCAGACAGGCAGTCTGATTGGGATCACAAGAGCACAGGGTTAGAGACTTCAGGGATCTCTGCAGCCAGTGAAGTGTATCTTAATCCAGAATTGGAACTTTGACAATAAAATGTTCATTTTCTGTATGAGCAAGTTGATTGCTCTCTAGTGGTTTGGAAATAGAAGAATTTTATTAATTTTTCACTTTTCCAGATGTTTTTAGTGTCCTGTGTGTGTGTCCTCTCCCTTCTTTCTCGTTTCACATCTTTGTCTTCCCTCTTGGTATTTCCTATCACTGCCCCAGCATCCTTTCCATGTTTTCTGTGGATTGGTCTTTCCAGTAAATTATTCACTTGGCTAAAAGCTATGCAAATCTCACAAAAATTTAAGTTTTTGCTGAATCGCAAAGTATCTCCCATGGATTTTACAAGGTCAGAAAGTTGTAGTTCAGAGTTCATGGTGCACTTAGGCAAACGTAGCGGGGCCTCCAGTGTTGGAGAAAAGGTGGATTTGGGAGAAGGCTAGAACAGATTTGCTTTAGATAGATACAGTACATCTATTAAAAGTTTAGGAAAGGTACTGGCTTGACTTTTCTCTTCAATTAGATCACACTTCACTTTTCATGGAGCTGTTCTCATTTATCCCTAATAATTATATATTTTCTTTTTTTCTTGAAATCTTTAAGGCAACAGGAAATTGAGTGGTTCTAAGGCTGCCTGTTGGGCTAATTTAAGCATCAGCTGGCAGAGCTGAGCAAAGCACCAGGTGATAATTGAGATTGGATGGAAATGTGGCCACCTTTAGTCATGTAGCTGTAACAGTCCTTGGCTGTGCTTTAAGTAAACGATATTTTGCCAGAAGGATACAGAGAGAGGCGATATGAAATTCTGCATTATCAGAACTGAAGGAGATGATCTAGCATGACAGGTTTTGGACCACTTCCAAACTATGTCTAAAAAGTCTTTCCCTCATAATTCAAGTTGTTTAAAAAGAAAAAAAAAAATCAACAACAACAAAAAGAAACCAAACCCCTCTTGATCACCTTAGACAGGAACGAATTAATGAATAACAATTGAGTTAAGCCATGAAAGCTAAAACACATGAGATGCAACTTTGGGTATATATGTAGAAACCTGTGGGATTCTTCTCTCAGCTATTTTGATATTCCATTGGTATGTGTACTTCACTGGAGCTGCTGCAGATACGAACTGGAGAAAGGATCCACTGCCAGTAGGCAAAAGAAGTAACTGTGGGACTTCTATTTTGTTTACCTCCAAACTCATACAGTAGATTATTCAGCACAATTAAAAATTATTCTAATCTAATGTGATAAATTTAGCTGGGATGGTTGTCACAAGGACTTGATATAGTGGATTTCCTTTGGAGACTGCCAGACACTCAAATGAAAGTAACCTCTTGGATGCACAAACAACAGATTATTGTGAAAAATGCCCATTAAAATGTGTTCACAAGTTTTGCAGGTACAGCATATTGTGGTAGGTCAAGTCCTCTTTAAATTTACCCTGAATAAGATCATATTTTGATGTTTTGCTTCCTTAAACTTTGATATTTTCCAGTTTTTGGTATGCTCGATTAATATTTGCCTGAAAAAAAAGTAAATTAATAAGTAACATCAAGGTAGCTTTTTACATCTGTAAGCACAGTCTGTGTTTAGTTTCATGGCCCTGAAGTAGAAATCCTTTGTGAAATATAATAAATTTGCATGGCATTTATTAAAAACAATAAAATAACTGTACTGACTAGAAATTTTTTCCTCCTTCTAAACTCCTGATTCTCTAGGTTTTCCATTGGGTATGTAAGTAGGATAGAGGGCTTTTGCTGGAGGTTGATAATGTTGTATTGATAAATAGTTTTGTATTTTTATTTTAAAGACCTGTTCACAGAAACTCAGTATAGCAGGAGTATCTTAAAATAGCACCAAGACTGGAAACAATGTCACTAAAATGTGAACAAAGAGTTTTGGAAAGTACATACTTAGGGTGTGTTCTTTGTAGGTCTGGAAAAGCGTCTTTATTTGAAAAGAGTTCTGATAACTTGATTTGCTCTGACGGGGTTGTTGCTGTTTGAAAATCTTAAAGAATTTAAGCTGGAAGCTTCCCTGTGTTGCTTCAGCCATGTTTTGTTGCAGAATATATTGAAGTCTTTAATTTTTGTCCTAGATTTTTTTTTAAATAATTTATTTTTACCATCCACTTCACTATCTAATTGTAAATGTAAATTCAGGTTTTTTTTCCTGTCATTGGACAGGAGCCATCAAAGTGTCTTAGATAAAGGCATAAACTGAGGACATGCTAAATTAGGGTTTGTTGCTATGAAGTCAGTGCAAATGTAGAGCATGCCATTACTGTCCATTAACTTTTGGGTGCTATTGGGAAGGCTGAAGTATCTGCATCACATTGTGTGGAACGGGTGACCTTTTCTTTTAAAAGAAAATCTGTTGGCATAGCTAATTACACTGTTCTAAGCTTACATTCTTCCTTATTTACAGATTAACATGCTTGTGTAGGCTGTGCCTAGAGTGATTTTTGAGCCCTGCTTGATGTATGCAGAGGTTCTTGCAGGACCAGAGGCCTTGGGTATAGCGTTTAGAATAGAAAGGCATAGGCTGGTACGATTACAGACAGTTCAGTGGTCACACTTCTCCTTTAATGGATGTAGGTTGTATAAGAAATTGGTCTCATTCAACAAAAAACTGTCCAGGAAGACATGCTATTACCGAACTTGCTTACCTAGGCAGTTTCCCTACTGTGTATTTTGGGATTTGTGCTAGCCACAGGAGTTCTTCCATTAAGTTCAGAGTTGCATAAGGGTTATTTAAGCATGTTTGCTTCATCTCAGGAGATGTCTGACCTCTGGCAATCAGAGTATGTTCAGTGTGGTAGACCATGGTGGAGAGGATTTTTAACAAACCAATAATCATAAATGTTAACAATTTAGTTGGTTTGGATTCCTTAAATGTTTTTGTTGTTGTGTTGCTAGATGTGACTGAAGGGCAATATGTGTCTCGTTACATTCATTCAAGTAGTACAAAATCCACTTAACCACTAGAAGAAATTCTAGATTTCTCTGCTGTATTTGTAATTGATGTGTATCTGTAACTTGATCAGCCTGTTTTTTAAAGATAATTTGTGTTAGTACAATGGATTAAATTAGTCCACAAACAAAGACCTATAGCTCTTTTTTATTGGCTGAGAATCTAGGTCTCCTAAGCAAATTCAGTTATTGCATTTGTGTGCTGTAGTCCGTTCCATTTACAATAGCCTTCCCTACCACAGAGATACAGTGAGATGCTTTTGGAATGATGGTAACAATGTGTACAGTAGCTTTGGGGTTTTTAAGATCTCTATTCAGTCAAACGCGTCTTTCAAAATCTTAAATACAGGTCACATAGACATAGTAGTTCCTTTTGGAAGGTCAGCAAAATACACAGCTATGAATGTAGGAGATCTGTGTACCATTACAGCTGAACGCTGTTGCTTAGATTGAAGGGGGTACTTTAAAAGCTCTCCACCCACTTCCTTGTGCAGTGAGGGGAAGGATGCTCTTGAAAAGTCTACTGAGTTTGTGTGTTCTTCACTCTACCTTCAGCTTATGTAAATGCTATAATACTTGCTATCATTCTGTAAGATGTGAAATGGTTAATTTAGTTCTGAAATCAGTGCCAGTCAGCTTTAAATGTGGGTACCCAGCCATCTGAGTTGGGAATTCAGGGTGACAGGCGTGTGCCACTAGGCCTTTAGCTATGTTGGCTTGATAGGTCACAGAGGCTTGGAGCAGAGGGGGTATTTTTGGCCATACTTGACTGTGTTTTGATACTTTGGTACGCTTTTGCACTTGAGTCCTCACCAAGCCTCTTCTGTAACTCTTTCTACACCCAGTAACTTAATCTCTTCACGTTGCACATGGTTTTATGAAAGAGCCCTTGCAGTGAAGGTCTTTTTTTGTGGCATGGTTTGCTCCTGCACAGATGTCTTCTCCTAGGGCTTGGGAGGAGTTAGTGAAAAACCTTGACTGTACCAAAGCACAAAGGATTTACTCCTTGTTGAAAATGATTGTCCATTTTGAACCACATTTGTGTGGATAAATACCACCCTGTTATGGTTCACAGAAACAAAACTAAGGTGAAAAGTTATTCTTTACCAGGCTGTGTTTATCTATTACCTTATTGTATAGACTACTATGCTCATTTGTCTAAGAGAAGCCTTAGTTTTCTATGAGAAGAGCAGAGACAAGAGGACAATTTATCTCAGAATATCTATTGGCTCCCAGCATGTTTAAATAGTCTTGGCAGCAGGATGCCTTTTCTGGCATTATTCCACCAAAAATCTGCTGTCTAGTAATCTGTTGTAATTCAGTCTGCTTGAAATTGCAGGGAGGATTGTTGAAAGGAGTGCTAAATGTGTGCCACCTGCTCCCATGGCTAGGTGCTGTGAATATTCAATATGAAGAAGAAAAAACTGCTGTAGAGAGCAGAGTTCGAGGAAAGAATAGGATTGGTGGGCGAGCATTCCCGGTTCTTTTTTAAATAATGCATATGTTGCATGTTTACATTCGTGTGTCAGTGAAGGGAACCTGTGAACTTTGGCTGATAGCCAGAGCTAAGAAAGAAATCCATAATGCACTGGTGAAAAACGTTGCCTTTCAGTCTGCTCTCCAGCTGGAGGCCCCTCTCTGTCTCCCTCTCTCTTTTTTAAAATGTACTTTCTTTTAAGGAGGCATATAATCTGATTCTTTGATCAATGTAGAACACGTTCCCTGCAATGAACTTGCTTTGATTGGGTATCTTGGGCTTTTGAAACTCTTCAGCAGCAGTAAAGATGGGCCGGAGTTCCCAGCCCTTGGAGAATCTAAGGAAGTCCAAAGAACTTCCTTCACTGGGTGCTTATGACAGAGTACATGACAGCTCTCTAGGGAAGATACTGCAACTTTTTAGCAACACTGCAACCACAAGACTAATGAGCCAGAGTGGTTCAGCATGGAAACTGTACTCCAAGAAGAGATGAAGATTGAAATTTTCCAGAAAATCTTCTAGTAGTTGTATAGTGGTGGTATGTCCAAGCAGATCTCATGAGATTTTTTTTCTTTAAGAAGGGAACATCTTGGACATGCAGATTTGATGACCATTAGAAGTAAGCCCTTTAAGGTTGAAAATTTACTTTGGCAAACTTTTTTTTAGTGCAATAGAAATATTGAACAGCTATGCATGTCCAGGATAGCCTGTCTTGATGCGTTTTGAATGTTCTTAATTGGATGGGTTCAAAGGGAGTGAGGAGGAAAGAATCTGAATTTAAAATGGAAGTTTAAACAGGAGGAAGAATATTGGAGCAGGGCATTTGCATCCAGCTCCATTTTTTGGGGTATAGTTATGATTCTTATTGGGAAGAGGAAGTAAGAGAAGTGACTTTGTAGATGTGTCATTATTAGCTTGGTGTACAGACAGAACACTTAGTTCTGTGCAGCGTGTAACAATCACATGTTATCTCACCGAATGCTGGATTTTCCAAGTACAGCCTAGAGAGCAAAGCCAAGGCAGCCTGCGAAAAGCTGCACCTGCATTCCAGTGGCTAGTGCAGATCATGTGATGGAACTTATAACCCAGGTAAAATGTTAATCACTAAGCTTGGCACAGTTGAAGCTTTTAATCTTTTATTGCAGTTTTCTAGGGAGAGGCAAGTTTTGGAACACAGCCCAGAAAAACTGAAGAAGGAGTTAGAGGAAGAACTGCAGCTAAGTAGTGAAGACTTGCGTAGCCATGCCTGGTACCATGGACGTATTCCTCGGCAGGTACGTGGTCTTTGTATTGCCAAATGTGCTTTGAACTCTTGTAGATAAGCAGGATCGCACTGAAGTGCTATACACATCGCTGGTATCTGCATTAATGTAGTAGAAACAAAATGCTTATTTGTGTGAAAGCTATGCTATTTATCACAGCGTGGCATAAAATGGGGCTGAGGAAGGATTCAGGGCAGACACTGGTGGTAAGTATAGATATTTCAGGTTTTCTCTGCACTGAATAAAGGCGTAAATTGGATTTAAGCTTTATATGAGAATACTCTCCTCACATATTGTTTGGACAGACTGACATTAATTTGGGTCAGTATTCTTAACGAATATAAAATGTTCTTGTTTATTTTCTTTTGTGCAATTGGAGTTTGGGGGAGGGGAAAAAAACCCCACAACAAAATCTATGCAAAATTTAATTTTGATCCTTACCATCGCAGTTATAAATACATTGAAACTGTTGTTGGACTGGAGCTTAGGTTGCCAGAGCACCTGGAGCTCCCCCTGCGGGCCTCCCTCCTGTGCGTGCCCGCTGTCCCCGGCGCTGGGACCTGCCTGCTGCCCTTCCCCGGGCAGGGAGAGCAGGCACAGCAGCCGCGTGCACTGCACTGGAGATTGGCTGGTAGATGTGTACTTTATCACATGAAAGGAATAACTCAAAACAGAAAAACAGGATTTCTCTGGCTCTTCCTAGTACTATGCAGTATTCACAAAGAAGAATAAAAATGAAAGCTGCTGTCAGTTAAGGTGATAATGAAAGGACAGTTCCTGGGTCCTGTAGTAAATGGCTTCTAAACTTCAGTGTGACTGTCTGTTCAGATGCTTTAAACTCTAAAATCCTGAGTCATTGCTTTCCCATCATGCCTTATTTTCTATTAGCAAACTAGAAGAAATATATATGCACAAGTGGGTCGTGCTTCTGGCTGCTAGGCATTTTCCAAGAAGCCCATCCAGGTCTCTGCTGTGGGATGAACTCTTAATTTTAGAATTGGAGACATGATTTTTCTACTACACTTCGTGCTTTGCTTTGTATTTCTGGCTTTGTCTGTCCCTCAGAGCAGACAAATTAAGTCCTGCGTTTAAGAATATTTTGTTGCGATATGTTGTTTGGCTACTTGTTTTCTGATTCTTTGGTTTGGTTTTTTTTTTAAATATAATTCTTTTTCTTCAAAGGTGGCAGAAGGCCTAGTTCAGAGAGATGGAGATTTTCTGATTAGGGATTCTCTCTCCAGTCCTGGGAACTTTGTTCTTACCTGTCAGTGGAAAAATACCTCTCAGCATTTTAAAATCAACAGAACAGTTCTAAGACTCAATGAAGCCTACTGCCGTGTTCAGTATCAGTTTGAACTTGAAAGTTTCGACAGTATTCCTGGCTTAGTTAGATACTACGTTGGGAATCGCACACCAATATCAAAGCAGAGCGGAGCAATTATTTTTCAGCCTGTCAACAGGACTGTGCCTCTCAGGTGTCTAGAGGAAAAGTATGGTGTAACTCCAGCCCGACAAAAAGAACCAAGTATCCCTGAAGGAAAAACAGAAACTACAAAAACGCCAAATCTTCGTACATCCAGCATGCAATCCCCAGAGCAGCGCATACCCAGAGGAAATCTTTTGAGGTACTTTAATTTTGCTGTCCTTATGGAGGGAAATGAGATAACTCTATCAGCACCTGCTGCAGGTGGTGTGAGTTTTCACTCTGATTTTAGATGGAAGACTAGATGTGAGAGTTTGGTAATTTTTAGCAAATGGTTTTTTAGGGCCAGATTTTTGAAACTTCGTGACATTCCTAAGAAGATGCTAAGTACTTTGTGGTTATGGGGTTTGATCTTGAGAAAATTTAAGCTACTTTAAAGAGGTGAAATAAGTGGGGATGGATGAAGCCATGAAGCCATGATGTAAGTGGCAAGGGCTGCACAGTCTTCACTCATTATGTGACCCAGAGCATGCCTCAGCTTTATGGGGAGGCTCTTACCTCTAATACTTGCAGTACAATAATGACAAAACGGTGCTTCCTGAATGCCATTTGATTAGCCTAGCAAAGGAAAGTAATTCTAGCAGACTGGTAAATTGGTGCAATAATCAGATTCTGAAAATATCTTTGGAAAAACAGCATGCAAGTCTGTAGTTCCAAAGGGACTACTTGCTTAAAGATGGTGATGGTTTTGGCTCTGGTTCTCCATTTACGAGTTGATGAACACTGGGGAGAGGGAAGGGATAATTTATTTGAAATCCACAGAGTGAGAGCAAATGTAGACTCTGGTAGCACAGCAGGAGTGCAGCTTGTTCTTCACTGACTTGGCAAATCTTGAATAGTATAAGACAAAGGGTTAAAATAAGATCTTGCTGCTGTTCCAGAGAAGTCTTTCTTTCCATATTTGATTTTTGCAATAAAAATACCAAGTGTGGGATAATGGATCCTCATTCCAGTGTTCAAATGAAATGTTCCATTAAAAAGTCTCAACATTCAAAGAAACACCCTCACAGATGCTGCAGGGTCACATGTATTAAAGCCCATTTCATTGGTACCACAACAGCATGAAATACCTTTTATTCTTTCATGCTGCCCAAGTGGAAAACTTGCCCTGGTTATGACATATTCTGGCAATTAGGTATGTATGTTAAGAGTGTTGGATATATTGATATGTTTTTGTTTGCACTTTTGTTTACCCTAGAAACAAAGAAAAAAGTGGTAGCCAGCCAGCTAGTTTGGATAATGTTCTGGAGAAAAGATTCCCTCTAAAGGCTCACCAGTCAGAAAGCTATCTGCTAATAGGTATGTTTTGGAATTAAACGTTTCGCATTTAGAAGCTGTGTGTGCCCAGGTGGTCTGTTACACTTGAAACCAAAGTGAGGCTGTGGAGTGTTCTGCGTACAGTGTATGCAGTTATATTTAATGGCCAATGTAAGCTGTGTTACCATATTGCTTGTTCTTTAAGTCATTGGAACAGGTTTTTAACTTACAATGCACTAGCTAGTTGAGCACTTTAGCACACAACTTGGCAGGCTTCCACACCAAAAAAATGACAGCTACAGTTGACATTAATATCCTTTTTGACAGTATTACCTTTCCTAACTTGTGCTTTACTCGTGTCGTTCTGACAGAATTCTGTTAAGTAGAAGCAGTGTTCCATGGAAATCCTGGTAACTGCTTTTTTTCATGGTAAGGTATACAGGTGTGACAGCGCTCCTCACCAGAAGAAAAGCACTACCAAGGCTTTTGTACTCAGTTCTGTCTCTCTCTCTCTCTGTGTGTGTGTGTGTGTGTGTCTCTCTCTCTCTCTCTCTCTCTCTCTCTCCCCAGTCCCTTTTGCTTTTTCATTCCTTTCAACACCTTTGCTGCTGTCGGGTTCCAGCGCCACTGTCCTTGTCTTTCTCCAGTGATACAAGGTGTACTAACACTTGATCAGTTATTGATCGTGGCTTTTTCTTTCTCAGATTCTACAGAGGTTTAAGCAAGTGTTTCCAAACTAGCATGCTGTGTAAGGAAGCTTGCAATGATGCATCCATTCCCATGTGGACAAACTCTAGTGTTTGACTTACAAGACTGCTAGGTCATTTTTAATATGGTAGCGGTTAAAATTTGTAGAGTCTGTGGTGGACAGACTTATCGAGACACATATTAAGTATTTTTATAGTGAAGACTGCATTTTGATAGAAGGGGTGTGCTCCTGTGTTTGACAGTGGGATGGACAGACTAGTTTCTGTCCATTCATAATTGAATTTATTATCTTACTCCAGTCCATTGCTGCAAAAACTTAACTTTTGGTACTGTAACAGTTAACCTGAAGAGTAATGCTGTACATTACTCTTGGGGGGTCATGGGGTCCTCTGAGCACATTCTGGTGTCATGCTGCTTAAGAGTGGCGACAGGCTGTGATTTGCAGATTTTGTTCTCTGCATTAATTGTCAGCTGGAGACAAGCAGTAAAGCCCACATGATGCAGCTGACCACTTTGCTGTAGATACCAGCAAATGCACTAAGACCTGCAGGATGGGAATGTCTGGTATGGGGTTCAGTCCTATTGGATGTCGAGGTTTGCATGTGCAATGAGTACAGTATGAGGTGTAAATACACAGAAGTACATGGATGTGTTTCTCCAGCTCTTCAAATCAGCTACTGTTTAGCAAAAAAGATCAGCATCCCTGAAATTAATTTCCTCCATACCTTATTGCAGGTTCAGGCTTGACTTTGTGAAGCTTTTCCTTCATCTCAAACCTGTCACCCTCAGAAATTACTCATCTTTTATGTGGTGTGGCTGGAAGTTTATGTTTTTATAGTCTAGACCGGGTTACAAAGAAACCTCCTGTTGCAAGCCGTGGAGACTATCCAACCCTAACAGTATAGCCTATGTAGGCAGCAGGGACTGGAATTATTGTCAGCATTATCACAGAATAATATTGTAGTGCAGCTCTTCTGTGTATTTGGGATTTTGTGAGGATCAGCAAGCGAATGGAATTTACTGGCTAGCTCATTTCTCAAAGCATAATTTCATATACATTTTTGTCAGTGAATAATTGACATGATCTGACAGTGTTTTCCTCAGGAAATAGCATTAAGAGATGAACCCCGGGAACAGGCATCAGAAACTGTATATGTTTTGGCCTTCTAAATTACTGTTTTCCCCGTCAGGTTCAAGACATCCATCTCGATTACCTGAAGCAGATGCAGACTCCTGTCCAAGCTCTCCTGCATTTAGAACAGGCAGTGAACCTTCTCTAAGCCCCACAGGTGTTCAAAAAGTCACCTCTGAGTCACAAGTAGGGGAAGCTCTTAGAGGATCAGATAGTCAGCTCTGTCCGAAGCCTCCACCTAAACCGAGCAAAGCACCCCTGATGAAGCCCCCAGATTCTCCTTTGGCTTCCCATATTTCAGAAGGACACTACTGTGAACTAAGCCCTGCCAGAGATCCAGCAGCAACAAAACAACATTTCTGTCAGGAAAACAGCTATGTGGAACATGTGACGCGAAAGGAGAGAGGAACACACTCATTCAGGAACTCTGAAACAAACTATTTGATCCTGGAAGATGACTCTACAATGAACTCTGCAGATCCTTCAGAAGCTTCAACTAAGGCGGCTGAAGAAAACAGCATCTTTTCTGCACCTGTTTTTGAGACGGTGTCTAGTTTTAAACCGAATGATTTTGAATCCAAACTACTTCCTCCTGAGAACAAGCCATTGGAAACATCAATGTTAAGAAGAGTTAAGGAGCTTTTCACCAGCAACAATCCAAAGATTATTGCACAGCATATTCTTAGAATGGACTGCAAGGTAAAAAAAAATTAATTTTCTTGCATTTTGTTTTATGTTGTGCAAATTTAGACTTTTTAAAGAACTGATTTGAAGAGATGAATGGGTAAATTTGCTGCTAATGTAATAAATTTATTGACTTCTTTGCAGGAATTTTTAGGGTGGAGGGTTTTTTTTTTTTTTCCTTTTGAAGAACAAGAATGTTAAGAAACACTTGGGACTAAAGGTCTCCCACCAGCTCTGACTTCAGACTCAAATTCTCAGGGTTCCATACATATTTTTAATCTCCTATTAGTTGCTGCATATCTATGAGTCACCCTTTCTTCTATACTGGAGGAAGAGCTATCTGTGCTGTAAAACGTTGTGGAAAGAACTACTCATGATAGGAAATATCTAGTTAGCTTGCAAGGGCAAAGAGTAGACAGGCATTACCTGGTTGCCATCCTGCTGGCCATAATACAAGCTGTTCAATGGAACTAAATACATTTAAACTGCTCTTCTGTTCTTTGTCTGAGTCTCTGTCTTAGAGCTGGATAGGTGGTGTGGGTTGAGAACTGTACAGAGAACTGTATTGCTAGTTTAATTGTTCAGAAGAATGTAAAAACAGAACTTTCTTCAGCTGACAGGGCTTGGAGATCAGCTATTGGATCAGAAATATGGAAAGACAGAAGTCGTCTCCTCATGAGATGATAACTTCGTGAAATAAAAGAAATGCAACTGCAGTTGAATCTGCACTACTTTGCTGAGATGAGTGTGTGCTGTACCTGCTACAGAGCAGCTACAGGAACCAAGTGTTGTGGGCTTTGTTGGTTTTTGGTTGTTGGGGGGTTTTTTAAAAGCACTTTAAGATGCAACACACATGGCTCCTTACCAGGCAACTCCATTGCAGACAAGAAGGGAAGTGGGAATGGTAGTGCTCCAGAAGAAACAAGTCTGTAGCACTCTCCTAGTGTTGCTGCACTGATTGATTGACACCATAGAGGTCTGGGAAGGGGACCGTTTCCTGCAGCAGCAGTGGGATAAGTGTGTGTGAGTGCCTGCCAGCTGGTGGAGTCCTGCCAGCAGCAAACACAGCTTCTCTCCTCAGTAGCAGTGTTGGCTGCTGCGAAGTGAGGCTTCATGTAGACATGGTGACTCAGAACCGACTGCTTGGTATTTGCAGAAGTGATAGATTGTGGCTGCTTTACTATGGTTCCAAGAGTAGTAACAGCATTCTCTAACATTTTAGTTGCAAAATTCACCTTTTCTCCTTCAACCTAATAAAAATAACCAGAATGTATTTTAATATATTGTTAAAGAGTGTGTTGCTTGAGGCATAGGATATGCGTGTTTTAGAGAGGTAGTAAGAGTGTTTTTATATATATGTTATATTGAATTAGCTCATCATTAGTCTCCTTATTTTAAATCCTATAAACTTTGGAATGAGGCCAGGGAAGCTGGCCTGCTGGAAGTGTGGGAGCCTGTACAATTAATTAAGAGTCACTGAAGTGTTTTAAAATAAAACAGATTTTTGGATTTTGGAGCAGGAAGAGTAGCTAGCTGGGACACGTAGAGAGGTCTTATCTTCATCTTGCAGTGCTGAGAGCCAATGACTGTCATTCATTGGTAACTTGTTGCATATTACTGCACTGATAAAAACTGCGTGATACAATGAGATTGGCATGTGAACTGGGCCAGAACAAATGCTTTGTACTGAGATCTGTGATAAGGCTGAAGTTTGTAGGTCTTCTCCTGTGGCATTAGTAGCTTAGCTTGCCTTTTAAAGAATTACATGTCTAATAATGAAAGCAGCACCCATAGCGTAAGCTGAGAGGGCTTTTTGGGTTGACGGAGTAGCAATCAGTGTGTCTCTAGGGGCTTCATGTCACTCCTGCATCTCTAGAAGTGAAACAGGTTTCTCTACAGTGCTAGATTTTGTACCAGTGAGGTTTGTTCTGTGGCCCAGATTGCTTTCATCTTTTCATAACCAAGAAAGGCTGCTGATGGGTGTATCAGAAATAGCAGGCAGATTGGTTTGTGTGTCAACATGCAGGCCTTAAACTGGCAGATAATCTAATATTATCATATTAATGTGGATTTGCATGAAATTAGCATATATAATTGTTATTGGTATAACCAGTAGCTAATTCTGTATGTTTAAAATTGGTGAGGGTGTCAGCTTTCACAAACTGAGTTCATTAGGCACTAAACATTCGGTGTCCTCCTTAAAGTCCTGTTACCACAGAGTTCACAATGATTAATTAGTGTAATCCAAAAGCATTCTGAGCAGTTGTCTTAGCAATAAAGAAGGCAAAGGAAATGTGTACATCTTTAAGGCCAAAGAGCAGTGCCACCCTGACAAGGGTCAGGCCAAGAGGGCACCACATTTCCTGCAGCTTGCATATGAATCTCCTATGGGAAGTCAGGGACCAAAGTTTGATAAAGCACTTTGGTCACACCTTTTATATGTTTTCTGATGGCTGAATCATGCATTTATTGGTCTTTTTGCATAAGGCAGTGAATGTGCATAAGTTAATTAAGCTTTTTCTTAGATGACTGTATTCTGATGTTGCACACTATGCACTTGGCTTTATATGCCCTGCACTAACCCAGAGGACTTCTACGTGACTAGGGTTGTGTTTTGTTTGGTGGTTTTTTTAAAATAGTTTCAAAACTCATGCACAAATTTTTGCACTTGACAGGTGGCGAGGATACTAGAAGTTTCTGAAGAGATGAAGAGGATTATGGGAGTGAACTCTGGTCTTGAACTGATTACCTTGCCTTACGGACATCAGCTGCGCCTTGATCTAATTGAAAGGTAAACGTTCTTGTTACTCATTTCCAGGGCAGATGGCCAGAAGATCAGAGCATTGCTACATTGTACTCTGCATTTCCTCAAAGAATGCTCTCCTGCACCTTTTCTGAATTCACGTGTACAGAAGAATTCAGTGAGTTGGCATGTAACTTCTTTTTGCATAGGAAAAATTCCTTAAGGTTGTGGGGCAACTCCATGCATATAATAGAGGAAAAGGTGAATTCTGTTGAGAGCAGTGTCCTTAGACCTGCTTAACACCCTCAGCTCTCCTTTAAGAGCTCAGGTAAACTAAAGTTCAGGGGACCTATGATCTAGCTGAGAGTGTGTGTGTTTGTGGAAGAGACTGAAAGTAGTAGCTCTCTGCAACTGGGGAAAAGGCTAGAGGATCTAGTAAAAACAAAAAATTGTTCAGAAAAGCTTTCTGTAAAACTTCTGCGCAAGTTAAGGGGGAACAATTAGGGTCTTCATCCCTGATCAAGTTTTCCTGCTTCTATGTTTAACATTTCAGTAGTTTGGTTGCTTGAAATTTAAGGGGGAAGTCTCAGGATTTGAGTGGGGTGGACAAAGGGAATTGGGGCAATTTTCCCCCTAAAAGTGTTCATTCGTTCATTTCTTGAGCAGAATTTTGTATAGATGCAATATCTTAGGAAAATTTATTAAACTTATTAAAATACAAATTCAAAGTCAATGTAAATATATTCCATATAATGGCATGGCTGTTCTTGGTGCACCAGTATTGGTAAGACAGAGTCTGCTGGGCACACCAAGATACTGAAATACACCTTTGAATACATCTTCTCTGAGCACAGGTATGGCATAATGTATTATTAATTTAATAGTTTCTAACCAGTATTACAAATTGTTTCCCTTACAGGCACAATACCATGGCAATAGGAATAGCTGTGGATATCTTGGGTTGCACAGGAAATCTAGAAGATAGAGCGGCAACATTAAACAAAATCATCCAAGTCGCAGTGGAGCTGAAGGACTCGCTGGGGGATTTGTATGCATTTTCTGCCATTATGAAAGCACTGGAAATGCCACAGGTAAAAATCAGTTTCTCTTTATGTTCCAAAACATTGTTTGATGGTTTATTTGATTTAATTTATGCAGTTTCTTCAATATGCAATTTCTTCAAGACTAGAGAGATTATCAGAACAGAAACTTTATCATTAGCAGTGTACTTTTCCTGGGAATTGCTATGGAGTCAGTAATGGGTATTCTCTATTTTGTGTGAACAGGTCACTAGGTTAGAACAAACCTGGACTTCTCTAAGACATCATTATACCCAGACTGCCATTATGTATGAAAAACAGCTGAAGCCATTTAGCAAAGCTTTGCACGAAGGACAGGATGAGTGGAATAGTGAGTATGAGTGACACTGGTTTCTGTTTAGCCTTTTAACTCTCCCACTACCCATTTCCTTTGTAGGGAGATGAGGCAGCTGCTGTTCTGATAGCTGCGCATGGTATGTGAACATGACTATGTGAACTTGTATAGTGCAGTGTAAGACAAGGAAATAGAGGGAAACAATCTGCCAGCCAAACGTCACTGCATGTTTGTGTGCATGTACCCCTGCAGAATATAACCTTCTGCACAAACCCACACTCCCTCTTTGTGGAGCAGAAACTGAAACATACAACATCATCTTGTGTCAAAGACAGGAGCACATCTCCTTCCTTAGAAGAGAGCTACTTCTGGCAGATTTTGCTTTTTTATTTGCTTTGCCTATTGGATCAGAGGATGAATCCTCAGATACAAAGACTGGGTGTCAGATAATTCCTCTGATCACATCAGGTGCTCCTGCATCAGATTCTTTGCAGCTCTAGTTTCCAAGGGGGTGCAAGGCAGAAATAACATTTCTCTGAGTGTTTCTCTAAGAGAATTGGTACAGAAGGAAAACTTCTCAGACTCAAGGAATTCATTGGAATGACCCAGATTTTAAATGTGCTTAAAAATCTCTGTGCCACTGTCTAGTAATTCCAGCACAAATCTGTCTTGGCCTTCTCCCCCAACCAGTTCACTGGAAACTAGTAGGACAAGTGTAGCTGAGGTAAGGTGTTAACTTGAAAGATGGAAGACAAATAGTAGTTTCCAACTTTGAAAAGATACTGCAGTTATAGTATCTTCTTCAAGTAGGAGGTTTTATAATGTCTGATGATATGTTTGTTACTCTCTATCCCAGAGACCATCGGTACTCCACAGAATAACATAACAGTGCCACTGCTGATGCCTCTCATTACCTTGATGGAGCGACAAGCTGTTGTTTTTGAAGGCACAGACCTGTGGGAAAGCAGTGACCAAAGCTGCGAAATAATGCTCAAGCACTTGGCCACAGCTCGTCGGATAGCACAGAACGCAGAAGCGTACAGCTTGGCTGCTGAACAGATGCTGGAAGGTATGGAGCACTAGTAGGAGAAGCTGCTGCACATAACAGAATGAGTGGGTTATGTCTGAAAAATAAGATCTCCAGCTAAGTACCACTAAAAGTCAGTGCATGAACTTCTCCTTCATGGGAGCTGAGCTAGTAGCAAATGTCCTGCAGAAAACTCAGTCTGAGGACAACATCAATATTGTTTAAAAGTAGACAGTAAAATATTAATGACTGTTGTTCTCCAGTAAGCAATAAAACACATTTTTGCAAGACATACTTGAAGTTCTCATGACTTAATATGCTGACCTTTCTAGCAACTGAACAGAAGTACAGTAAGGACTGAGGATAACTTGCTGTCTCCAGTACAGTTTAAAATTCCTACTTGGAGTTTGGTAAATGAAACACCACCTGTCGTAAGAAGATTCTGTACAGCAGTGCAAAATGCCACACTGAGATCTTGACTGCTTAGAGCCAGAAAGCAGCAACATGTTATAATGTGACGTTGTATTTTTAACTCACAGTGAAAACGTTATGGCGGGGAGAGAAATGAAAGTATTTCTGCAGGCAGCATGAGTTCATCAGTCATATTTAAGGTCAGGCTATAATGACAATTTTAGACCATTAGAACTGAGCAAAGGATAGTTACTAGAATGTCACAGATGGAAAGGATTTTCACTGTTTTACTAGCTTGTAAATATCGCTGGGCAAAAGGAACCCAGCACACTAAAGCTCATCTTATTTGCAGGGAATAGTTTAAAAGCTATTTCTTCTGAATGAAAAACTTGCCTGATGGTAATATTGTGGGATTCTTTTTACCTACTAGGTTTCCAGCCAGATGAAGAGATGAGTGAAATCTTCAAGACAGAATTTCAAATGAGATTGCTCTGGGGCAGCAAAGGAGCAGAAGTTAATCAAAATGAAAGATATGATAAATTCAGCCAGATTTTAACTGCACTTTCCCGAAAACTGGAACCTCCTCCAGTGAAGCAGGTGGAACAATTAAGTATATAAGACTCAAAACACTATTTAAATTATATACTTGAAAATAACCTTAGCTTTCTTTTGGCAATTTGATACTGCACAAACTTCTTACATTTCACAAGATGTTTAGAACTTTTAACTGCACAATGCACACTTGTTTTAAAACTACTGATTTCTAAACAAATTATTTATTTACTGTGTCAGCAACTCATTTAATGATCCCTTTAAACAGTTAGGTTATCTCTGTAAGATAGTCTTTTCTGTATTTCCCCACAGTTCCAATGTTTTGATAATGCCTAGAAGTAAGGGCACTGGCATCTTAATATTAAAATGAAGCAAATAGTGTAAATAAAATGATAGATTAAGTATGTGACATTACAGAAAATTTGTTGTACACTATTCTTTTAATGAATATAAAACACTGTACATAGAATTGTGAATTAAAGTGTATTTATGCAAAATAATTTGCATATTTGCAGATCACAGGTTCCAGAAATGATCCGTTTTGTATGACCACAACAGAAGGCTCAAATATCACTGCCCCTATGAAAGCAGAAAATTAGTTGTGTATGTGTTGGGACAACTTATGTTTTTCTTTAAGACAGCATCTGTAGTACTTTGGCTTTTGCTGGAGCCTGAACAACAGCTATGCTGCCAGGAATGAGTGATGAAATGGCAAGAACAAACAATCCAGATAATTAAAATGCTTTCAGATATGAGTAAATGTGGGTGTATGTATATATTAAACTTGCTTCATTTACTGAGGTGAATCACTTGGTAAGTAGTATTTTTTTTTCTTGGATGAAAGCAAAGCATAAGCTGTTAGCATATTTCGTAGGAAATCAGCATGCATCGTGTTTATATGAAGAGTGCTTTAGCAGCAGAGTCAGCTTTGTCACATACAGAACTGGTGTATAAGCATTATCCTCAGAAGTTGTATAAATATTTACGTAAGAACTATGGTTAGAGCTGCATGTGCTGTTGTCAGTAAGCCTCTTTCTGGAGTGAGATGTTACTCAGAGCATTTGAAAATACTTGCGTAGGCTAACAACAAAACCAACCCCCTAATGGTATTACCTGTTCCCCCCATCTACAGTCATAGCAGAGGTTCTACCACCATAACGAGGTTACAGATCTCATGCTGAAAGTCTCCCTGTCAGTCTTAACAAAGACAAATGAGGAAGCTAATTACTTAGACCATGAAAAGATTTTTTTATTCCATGAAAATATTCTCAACAGAGAACACTATTTTTTAAACAAAGTATTTAACATTTAGGAAATCAACATGTGCACAAAAAAGGATTAAAAATTACTGGAAAATGTAAAGATTCTTTAAGACAACTCACGTTCAGAATTTTAGAATAAGTGATTTATAACTAGCTGTGCAAGTACAAATGTTTTTTTTATATGTTTAATAACCCTCATACACGTTGCACTATCCCTCATGAAAGCAACTTGCCTCCAAAGGAAGCAAATCCTGGTTTTAGAAAAACAAACAGTAGCGTGAAAAGAACATTTAGTCCTTTACCAGGAAGTGTTATTACTGACCTGAAAGGCTGTTAGCCAGGCAAAGTACAGGCCCTTTAACAGAAAATACACAGATCACATTTCCTCCTTTTCTCTAAATTTAAAATAAAAAAGCACTAGATTTAAAAAAAAAAAAACACAAAAAACCCCCCAAGAACCACCTAAGTAGTTTTGTCAGTATTGAGTAATGTCACATTATTATATAAATAACCCTGTATACAAGCTCCAAAAATCTAAACTTCAGAGTTTAATAGCCCCCATAATACACTAGGTCAAGCAGTGTAATAGTGGTATACGTAATGAAAGGAATAAACCTACACAAGTCACTCAAATTCAGTTTTACTGGTACTACAGTTCCTAATAACACTGAAATGAAAAAGAATCCAGCGCTGCTGTATCCAAATATTGCTTCAGCCCCTAGAAAAACAGGATGTTTTGACTATTATTTCATTTCCCCAAACAGCAGGTGGCTGGGTTGACAATCTTGCTTTGATACAAGTATCCCTCCCCCCAACATCTCTAGTCTAATGCTTATCACCCTATAAATCAGATATGATGTATTTATTAATAGAACCACAAATGGGAGGCAAGACAACATAAGCAATAGGGGCACTGCAGACAACTATATTTACATGTATAAACATATCCAAATTTCAATTGTTTACAAGTAAAAGTGCACATAGATCATTACGAAGTATCACTCAAATTTCAACTGGTCCATACAATGAAGCGTCACCTGGAAATGGACTATCACTGCAGTAATTAAAATTGGAACTTCATAGTGAAAAACTAAAAGATAGTTTCCATAAAAATATTTAAAAAAATATTAAAGTCAAATGAAGAGATACATGTTTCAATGTATAAAATTCATGATGCACCATGTATCCAGTAACGTAGAGCTCTAGAAAACACCTACCGTGGCTACCTCAGCAGCTGCAGCACTGTGAATAGAGCTGAGACAGAGCCCTTTGTGGGATACTGTAAGTGGTAGTGTTGGCAAACAACAGATTTAGGCACTCTAGTTTAAGGCAGCATTTGAATGGCAAGTGGTTGACTTCTGAAAACAGTCATTAGCTTGCAGTGGTGAATCTCTCTCCTGGTGGTGTTCCAGCTTTTCAGTGCTCACAACAGGTTACTGAAGTGCTGAAGATGGACCACAGTTCTAAGAGTTTCTCTTGATTGCATTGTAGGCTAGAGCTGAGATGTATTACTTCCCCAAATCAACACAAATACATTACGGTCTCTTACAGTTATGCCAAAAACTGGAATGTAATGATGGTTGCAGTGGTATAGTTATAGCAGCATACATGGATACTGGGATGAAACTCTAGTGCTGAAGATATTTAAACAAAATGATTTGTTACAAAATAGGACAAGCAATGACGGCAAAGTGTTATGCAGACAAGCCTGACTGTCCTAGGCATGCAGGAAGAGGTTAAGGGCGAGCATGGAGGTGGCACAGGCAGACTGATAACTGACATACGGTTATAAACGACTGCCCATTAAAATGAGTTGGAAAAGAGCATAATTGAGATAACCAAAACATAGCACAAGCTGAAATATAGTTTGTGCATCTGGAACAACCTAGGACAATGAAAATAAAGCAATTTTAGGAGCAGTAGCCTTTTTACTCTGGTAGTGGAACTCTTAATTTCCTGCACAAATTGAAGAATTTGTAATACATCCTTACCTATGTATGGAGATGCTAAGATGTTAGTGACTAAATGTATGTCTGCATGCATTCATGCAACTAGCTTTTCCCCCTGGGCCTCCCAGTCTAATCCTTTTTTTTCCCCCCCCCCCCGCCCCAGCGGCTGCATGTAACCTCCTTCAAGATCTCGCCCATTTTCTCAGAAACCCGCTTCAGGAACCTGCAGTCCAAGAGGAAAAAGAAAAGAACAAAGTTACTGAAGGCCTTTAGAAGACAGAGAAGCGTGCTCAGTTCTAACAGGCCATTCCCAGTGGCTATGCATTAGCCTTGTACTTAATTCCACAAACTCCCATTAGAAATATGAGCCACAGGTTTTAGATTAGCTTTTTTTTTTTATCTAGTAATCAAGTAGTGCAATGTAGTTTCCAATCCTCAGTGATTTAACAGAGAGGGGAATAACTGTACACTTAAGACCCTGATTTGAAACTAAACATGATGCAATTAAAAGACTTAGCTTACAGGCACAGATTAAGAATATAAAATAATTCTCTTTTCAGGAGCAGACAGAGGTTTCAGTAAGACATCAAGCATTAACATGTGTTCTTTTTTTTGTTTGTTCAAGGTATCTAGAGTTAAAAGAATGAAGTTGTGTCCAATGCACAACATTCTACAAGTACTGGAAAGGAAGGAGAGAGGCAGGTCAGGACTTTCTGTCCCTTCTTAATCGAATGTTTTTTCCTGAGTATTTTTGTTGAGCTTTCAGAATCAGAAAACATTTTCCTGTTTAAGAAGTGAAAGCTGCCAAATATTTGCTAAGGAAGGAAATTAATAATTGTCAGTAACTGAGTTTCATCAGTTATTAGAGGAAAAAACTCTCTAAGCATATAGTTGAAGTCATAAGTGTGGGAACAATAAATCTTAGAGGTCTTTAAAACTATGTAATTTTTCAGTTCTCTATAAAAACAAAGTATTCTACAGAACAAGCAGGAGTCCTGGTCTTTTTCAGTTTAATAGCTGAATTGGATTTAGTGCTTTGTAAAGAAGAACACTAGATCAGTTAAGCAGAAGACATCAGTCAAAATTACCGACCAGTCTAAGATGCATAATTTAATGTGGTCATCTCTGAAAAAAACCTACAGGAAATCCACATTGCAAACAACAGACCATTGCTGACTTCTGGTATTCTAGTGCTTTTGATGAACCTGTGTAACTTACTGTGTTTTCACTATTTCCCCTGGGGAATTTACAACTGAAAGCTGCCAGTTTACAGTTAGATATAGGTTACTGCACCTTTGCTGTTTTTCTCTAGCGTTACATCTATATATGATGTTGGCACATAGCCTTCCTCTCCATTATGTCTTCGAGCTCTTGTCCACCCATCTCCTTTGTCCTCCTCAATAATGTACAAAATTTCCCCTTCTTTCATTGCTAGAGTGCCTTCATTATGACCTGGAAAAAACAAGAGGCAAGTCTCAATGTTCAGACAGAATTTCAAGTCATCTTTTTCCCAGGGCATAGTTTCCAGATTATACATAAACAGGAACAACAAAAAATCTGTACAAGCGAACATATGGTCAAACAGGCTTACAGACAAAAACGTAGTCCAATTTGTAAAGCTGAATGTTTGCCATTAGCGGGTATTTATCTTAAAACAGCATAAAAGTACTGCTCATGAATTAGTGATTTATAAAATATTTCCACTGATCATATTATAAGGAACTAGTTGCTCATACAGTTAATTTACTTCAAATCATTTTACCTGTCTTCTCTGTAACAAATAATCCATGCCTTATAGTCAAGGAATCATAGTGCATACTGTTAACCTTACCATCGAACGGATATATTGCCTTGCAATGTCCTATAGCTGGTAATGGATCATCATCTTCAAACTCATCATCAAACTCATTTGGATGTGCATGTTGCTGGGTTGGGCCTCGAACTTCCTGATTGGCATCATCTGTGTAACTCCCTTCAGGGCTATAATGCAATGATTGGAGTGTGAGGACTCTGAAGAATTCTTAGCTCCAAAACTTAGAACATACATGCATCACAGAAAGAACAGACTGTGGATATTGCTCTGGGAATGCCTGTTAGCAGTTTGTATATTTACTGCTGGAGATGATTTTCTGAAAATACTTGTCTAACAAAGGCTTGGACTGAATTCTACTACAAAAACAAACATTAATTTGACATACTGTCTTTACAGAACATGGAAAACAGGGGAGCCTTATGTAATGGAATTAGATAGCTTTAAAAGGCACTGCTATTTAATGAGTGTGTATTTCAATTAGACTATTTTCTGTTACCATAATGACATGAAGTGACCCCTAGAATTCAGAACCAGTAAGATTTTCCTTTAGAAGGACATAAACTTTCAGAGGATAAGTAACAACCATCACCTACTGTTAACTATCAAAGAGACGTACTGATTCTAGCATAAGATAAAAAAGCAGTAGATAGATAATAGTGACCTCTCTCTGCCCTGTGTTACAAGGTGGTTGATGTCACTGCTGTGCCGCCTGTCACTTCTGGCTGCTACTTTACCTTCAACTTCAGAGAGCCAGGCCTTGGGGAAAAAAGACAAATGTTGGTGTCAAAGAAAACTTGATTCGAAACCAGGAAATACCATTTAACAAATGCACTTGTCAGTACACAGCCACATACAGACCGTTCACGTGTGAAGTCTCATAATTACTTCACATGAAGCATGAACCTATCCCTCCTGCTTAGCCTGTACTCCACACTTAGTCTTAAGGAAAAAAATCTTTAGCCACATATGAATTTCAGAATAACTGATTAATAAGAAATTCTTCTAAACAGTTTACATCTTTAATAATATACATCCTTAGTCTAGCTAGATGAACATACTTGAAAATATGGCACCCCCAAAAAAGTTGTATCCGGAGTGCTTTCTTAAATCAAATAGTTTTTCTGGGTGCTATTTTTATAACCCATAAGGCAAACTACACTTTTACAACTCATTTACATTTTCTAAGGAATTGTTTTAGAGTCTAACCTCATTCTTGTGTATTTCCATCCGAAGACGGTCCATGTTGCTCATAGTCTCAGTTAATTTTGGTTGCAAACTGCTTGGATCACCCATCTGGGGATTTTTTTCATAAACATCCTTCATCTTGATGAGGGCATCTCTAAAAACATACAAAACTCAACAATAAATAAAAAAATCACATACATCAGTATTGATATATTAAAGCTAAATTACACACCACACCTAAATCCTTTTCCAATTCTGTCATCTTAGCACTTAGCCTTCCTTTCTTGTATCATGCACAAGCACACAATCGAATCTTCTCTATCCTGTCTCAATACTGTTTCCCATGTTGTTCGTTACACACAATTTTGTAAATATTAATAACACTTTTCTAAAAAAAATCAGATGTATGCATTGATTTTTTTTTTTAATGAATACTTTTAGATCCAATCTCTCCTATCCAACATTAGAATCAAAATGTGTATTTATAAAAAAGCAGAAGGAAGCAATGCTAACAGAACGTACACCCAATAAACCATGAACTAAAAAAAAGGTTTGTAATAGCCTGGATTAGTATACTCTCTCCTAGCTTCTGAGTATTGTTGGCTTAGGTAGAGAATTTCAAAAGAAACAGATGTAGAGAGACCTGTGACAAAACTCCAAAAAAGGCACTCACTTTTGGTCTGTTTCCTTCTGTAGTTCTCTGTTGAGTTCATCGATTCTCTGTTGCAGTTTCTTGCGTCTTTGTTCGGGAGGGAGATGGCTGAAGTCTTCTAGTGCAGGGCCCTGCAAGTAGAAATACTGTTAAACAAGTCAGCATGTACATATCTGGACAGCTGAACTGACATGCCCACACATGGACAGCGTTCACTGGAAGCAGGATGGACCTTCTTAAAAACTCTACTTGACACACAGCTCTATAGAAGACTGCAACAGAATAAATGCACGTTCTTGCTGCCAGATTGTAGTTCTTCATTCAAGGTTCTTTCTGCCTTCTCTAACAGTTGGCTCACATATATAATTGAAAATTTGTAGATTTAATTATTCTTCTGAAAAGCTGAGCCATGTACCTATTGCAGCCGCTGCACTTAAAGCAGATTTAGAAAGGACAGAATTAATTACTACAGAGTAATTTCAGTCAGAACAAAAAATCTAAGATGTGTATCTAATAATAATAGGTATATAATGGATTCTTCCTCTGGAGTGTGTTTTCTATGGTGATTTGGATGCTATCAAAAGAAAACTACTACATTTTGGATCCTCATTCCAAAGTATTATTATAGTTCTCTTGTGGAAGGTCATCAATCTTGTTAGAAAACATACTAAAACTTACAAAGTTCTGATGCATTTTACCTCGAGTCGAACTAATTCACAGAGCACAGGAACAGCCTTTTAGCATCAAAATTCTGACTTAAATTGTTAATGTGAATCAATACTGCTCAAATATTCCAAGTCACCTTTTAATTATAAAAAACAATGTTTCAGGCCTAGGAAAAAAACTCCCACTTTCCAAACTTTTGTAAATATTTTTTTTTAAACTTAAGAGCACCTAGTGTCATGAGCCCAAACCTGCAAGGGTTTGATTGCAAATGTAAGCCGTGACTATAAAGTCCTTCCAGATGGGAAGGACTTAGGGAGAGGTTGTTATGTTATCTTGTGAGTTTGTTGTGAAAACTCTTCCCCTCAGGGTGACAGACACTGACAGCGTTAAAAAGGAAATAGGGTACATGTCTTAACAACAAGAAGTTAAGTTACATTAATTGTGTCCAAGTTGCCTAAGAAAGGTGGTTTTAGCACAAGAAACCCACTTGCCATTACAGTAACCCTCCATGGAGGCAAACCGAACTGGACAGCATTTATTTTGTCAAGAAAAAACTTGACAGAAACTTGACTGTTGAGATTTTGATACAAGCATCCTTAGGCTCAGGTGCCAAGTTTCTAATACCCTCTCAAGATCTTGCCCATCAACTTCTTGTTTCTTTTGCACTTGTAAAATCATAATCTCACCGCTTTGTTTCAAGAAAGGAATACAAGACACCATACAAGAAGAGAAATCAAGACAGGATGTTTCCTAAATAAAGCAGAAGTGTTTCTTTCTGGAGGAAAAAAAAAAATTAAAATCCTTTCAGGTGCTTCTGCACACTGCAAAGAAACAAAAAGACAATCGCATCCTCTGTATCATTCTTCCTTACAGGTCAGTTAAAACCAGAGTATCCTATAGCAATAATGAGAAGAACAGAGGTCTTTTTGTGAATTGTTACCAATTTACTCTGCAAAACAACAATATTGATTAAGGCGTGGTTTTCATATAATATAACAGCTTTCTAATATTCCTAAGCACAAAGGATGACCACCCCTGCAATTTTTTTGTTAAATTCAAAGGAGTGAGTTTTGCAGTATGTCTCCTTTATACAAGTTTTGTAATATTTTCATGTACCTATTTTATGCTGCTTTAACAATTTTGCTGACAAAGAGAAATCACCAAGTATTTCCGTCATGACCAACTCATGAATACTGGTCAACCCTAAAATTCCAAAATCACAGATTTAGTTGCAGCCAGATCACAAGTCTAATTATCTTACATTATGCATGGATGAATAAGAAGACTGTGTATATGAGTGGAAAATCTGAAGATGTATTTCAGCACCTGACTTAAAGGAGTTATGATATGGAAACACTTTCAAAAGATTACTTTCATGCTATCTTAGCAGAAGTACAGCAGACAGATCAGCACACGGGCTTACCATCTTCACCGACCACTGCACAGTTCATTTGAAAACAAAAAGAAACGGAAATTATTCACATGCAACGACCAGTTACAAAAATGATTAATGCCTAAAAATGTATCTTTAAAATATTACTCAAGGATTAAAATTTTAATTTATAAAAAATACATTTTTACTATGAGCACACGAAAAGCAAAATACAATAATCAGAAATACACTTCTGCTTTAAGAATTACTGATTTTAAAAATTACTGGATGATAATGGGTAGTTTATGAAATTCTAATACACAACTTCATTAAACTACTTCTGAATTTTAGTGTTTTGAATAATATGCTAAAGAACTTCTGTTGCAAGAGAAGAAACAAACACACAACCAACATTGCACAAAATAGCAGAATTTGATGATGATGAAGGACTGGTCAGCCATATGCAAATTATTTGTTTATTATAGCTAACAATCCACTACTATCACTTTGACAAACGTTAATTTTTACAGTGTCTTTACTAGCACAGTAGAACTACAGTAAAGAATATCTTAGAGATCTTTTAGTCCAGATAAAAATAAAGACATTTAAAAAGTAAAGACTTTATCCTTAGAGGAAGCAAATAAAACGTGGGGTGCCAGGTGTCATATCTTGGGTTTGACAGCATTTTGGAGATCTATGATTCTTAATGACTGGATAACTCTTTCCAGAGAAACACCAAACAGCTTAGAAGATGTACATCTCCAACATAATTTATGACCCTCAGCAATTGTTAAGGCTGTTGATTGGAGCACAGACACAAAATCAGAATTTCTAGCAATGAGGGAAGTAAAGCACCTTCACAGATAACACTTTGGTAGAAGCCTCAATGAAGTGCAAAGATGTATAAATATAAATGGCTGTAGAATAAACTTCTTGTTCCCTTTAGAAAGAGTCTTCCAAGAAAACACAAGTAAGGTTTACGTATCTCTGTTGATGATGCATCTACTGTTTATGTATGAAGTGGCATTGAGCAAAGACCTCTCATAAGCACTATCTAGAAATGTTAAGATTTCAAAAAATAATAAGCAGCATGTAATAGCATTATTAATAAAGCAAATTACACTTGCTTATATTTAAAGACTTTTTTTCAATAACCTATTCTACAGCTACCGTTTGCTGCTTTCACTATACAGCCCTATAGGGAACTCTAATGCATGAAGCACAGAATGAGGGCAGTCTGGTTTTTGTATCTCCAGTGCCTTGAGTGAAATCTTGTACAGAGCACGTTAAACAAAATAACCAGCATGCTTACAATCCAATATATGCCAATTTATGGATAAGTCTCGGTGGAAACAGAAGCAAATTAAATACTACTTAGTAGTTCTGCATACCAACACCACTTGGACATCATTTTCCAGGGACAAAACTGTGGAAAACAGCATCGTGTACTAGCAACTACTAAGCACTCAACCAAGATATATTATAAAACTGATCAATGAGCTAAAAAAAATAAATATTAGAATTACAGTGGAATTACAGATTGAAAAGGCACTCAATATGTGATAATGTGATGTCTGCTAAAATGCTTGCAAGGAGTTTCAAAATATAGAAAAAATTAAATGTTCATCCTGAAGATTTACAGAGATTAACAATTTAATATTGTGGGATATTTGAGTTAATATAGATCTGCAGGATACTCGTGATCCTTGCTAATTTTACAGAATACTATTCTATATTAAATTCATTCACATTTACAACATGAACAATGAATTGTAAGAATTAAAAAAAAAAAGTTTCATTTTTTCATTAGAATTCTGCAGTTATTAGGAGATGATCTTTTCCTTCAGTAAGAGTTTCTAGAACTACTGATATTACAAGTTGTTGACTTTTGAGCCAGGACTCAATACATTTAGTGATCAACAAAAAGGAGGTATAATCAAGACCTGCGCCATTCCAACAACTATCTAATCCAGTTGGTTCCTCTCTGAGTACTGCAGAAGGAACATGATCTTCATGACCAGAACAAATGATAAGTGACTCAGAAGGGGAAAGGAAAAACTGTTTATCATCAGTACTTAAGAGGACCAGGAGTATTTTCTAACAATGGTCGTGGTAGAAAGGGTATTTCCAAGACACCTGGGGGCTCAAAATAAGATGCCACAACATGACTTAAAATAAGTTTTAAGTGTCACTCATTATATTTCAGAATGACAGCATAGGAGCCTCTAAATCATTAACTTTACTGAAGTATAACATTGTTGCACTTTGATCTCCACATTATGTCAACAGTAGTCAACCATTCCTGATGCACACGACAGCAAGTCAATATTGTTTTCAAATGTCAGAAAAATCATGAATTATATATAATCAAATGCAGTCAACTATCTCATTATTTGGATCAATAAATATCATAAAACATACATAAACTGGGCACAGCCTGTGTTTCACTGACA
Organism: Pterocles gutturalis; assembly: GCF_000699245.1. Lineage (NCBI taxonomy): Eukaryota > Metazoa > Chordata > Aves > Pterocliformes > Pteroclidae > Pterocles > Pterocles gutturalis. The sequence goes on along the minus strand of NW_010115178.1, from coordinate 12,716 downwards.
TAACAGGAAAGTGCCACTATATTTATCACTAGTGCTATGAATCTTGCTAGGAAACCACTTAAATTTCCTTTAATTGTCTTCCAAATCAATTCTTTTTGCAGAATATGGCACTATAAATTTGTAAATTAGTTGATAAATCTCATAGGGTACCATTTGGTAGTAATTCTTCAACAATTTTACTCAAAAGAACATTGGACAATCAAGAACAATTAATCACAAAATGCATTAAAATTGCAATGTTTCAAAAATCAGTATTTCAAAAACTTCCAAGCACCATGTGCTATATAGCATTTGATGTACAAAAGAAATGAAATTTCTCCCTCCTTAATTCAGTGTCTCGTAATCAGCTACTATTATTTCAGTTAAAACTCAGCAAATAAGGTGTCTGATCTGTCAGATGTTTTTTGTGGTGACTATATACCCAATGATTAATTACTGCAAGAATGTGTTATGTGATGGTAGAAAAACATTTTTGAATGTGAACAACAATGAAGAAAGGTACCAAACACATGCTAAGCACCCTCTTTATAACACCTTTCTTTTAGGCACAAGTATTTGGAATACGATAAAGAGTATTTCTATTTTATTTTTTAACGTGTTGGTAACTTCTGTATAATGTGAAACAAAGTAGCCTAAAAGCGACCTTATAGCTGAAGTGTTACTTTTAACAAAGTAAGCCTTATAATGAGGGTGAAGAGCATTAGAAAAGCCACATCACAAACACACTGTTCATAGCCCATCATGCATTTCAACTTGTTATCAAACTTACCCCTCTTTTGAGGCTTCTGAAAGAAGGAATTCTGGGCTTCCCTGTTTTTATGTCACTCATGCAATAATGCACTGGTTCAATGGAGAATATGGGATACTGGGACCCATTAGGAGTACTGGATGTGTATAAACTAGTAGGGGTTAGGGGTGGGGACTGTGGCTAATATGGAAATAAAGAAAGCAATAAATAAGCCAAATGTTCAAAGTGATTTTAAAATGAATATTCTGTCTTACAAAATAAAATTTCCATCCAACACAGAAACAGCTTGTAACACTCCAGACACATTTACACTATAACTGTATTGTTTTAAAAAGTTTCTGTCATGAACTTATCTTCAGCTACAGGCTGGAGGAGAGAATGAAGGACTATTCAAAAAAGCTTTAGACTCAATACTTCCAAAAAATCCTAACAAGATCCCGAAGTTGCCTGTCTCTTTTCCTAAAACAGGAAGTTCTGCTTTTGCCAACTTTTGTTGCAGCCACTCTGGAACCTTGTTCATTCCTCCTCACTGTTTCTTCGTACATTTTTATGTGCCCTACCAGGTAAGCTAAGATAGAAACATTAGATACATCTGTGGAGAATGACTAAAACAAAAAGTATACTCAATCTCTGTAGTCAAGCTGGACTGACACAATGGCTGCGTGGCATTCTTAATCTGTATCATCACAGGAACTTCCTCCATGTTCTTCCTCCCCTTTTTTCAAATTGCTTCTCTCATTTTCTGTCTCTCAGACCTCTGATGCTTTTTCCCAGTTTGCTTTTTCTGTACTATTTCCTCTGCTGCACAACTCATTCTCTTTTCAAAAGACTTTTATGTCTGACAATATCAAAAATAGGTGAGCGCGTGTCTGGAAGTCAAGACCAGCCATAGTTTCAGATAAATGAAGGCCCAAAGGCCACCATTAATACCCCAGCAACAATAAATTAGCATATTTTTATATTAGCTAATTTAAGAATATATTTTAAAACTTTTAAATAGTATTTGGAATTAAATATGTATCTCCTGGTAAGTACTGTGGTCCCAGCTGCTGTTTTGTAGCAGCTCCCCATCCTCCCCAAAAACAGGGGGAAAAAAAGGGACAATCTTTCATTCCCTCCACATCCTTAAGGAAGAGACGCATGTAGTATGTATACACATATGTATATCAGTGATTCCACACAGGAAACACTAAGGCTGACTCTTTGGATGCTACATACAAAGTGAATGAACTGGGGAGAAAAAAGAGTAGGGAAGTCCTGTCAGCTTTCTTCATACTAAGGCATTTCTCATAATTACATCGCCAAGGTCCAGATTGAAAACCAATGCACATTTTCATAGCTTCCCTCTCCTAAATTCTCAGAAAGATGTCTTGCTGTCAAACTGGTAATCATGATCTACTTTCCGAACAGGCTGAATCTCACCCACCTCTGCAGCCAAATGCAATAAATATGCTACGGCATTAATGCATTTGAACTATTATCAATTATTAATTATACCGCATGAAAATACAACAGTCAGTTTTCATTTTAACACACAGCTGCAGTTACATAATACACTGAGGAGGGAATAAAGAATCAGCTATATCCTTTCTTTCTATAAAGATCTGCGTTCTTGGAATACTACCAAGTGGAAAATAAATCCTACCAGTAATAAGCTCTGAGAATAGTTTCCTACAATAAACAGCAGAAACTGATTTGGAGCATTAAAATAACCTCATAGAAATTTGTGGGAATCATTAAAATGACTCACTGATATGCTCCAACACTAAATAAAGACTTAGCATAAAATTTAAATATGTATATGCTTCATTGTTTGCTTATATAGCTAATGTATATATGGATAGTATCTTTTGTTGATCCATTAAGGCATCTTGCCCAGAAAGTATTAACTGAAACTCATAATAATACAAGAAAGGAGTAATTTCTCTGTGTTCTGAGCACAGGAATATTTTTACCTATTTCATAGTAATATTTCTTCTGGGACATTTACCTCCATGGAGCTTCAACAGTATGTTTTATCAAATGAGGTAGTATAAATTTTCATGTTTTCAGACAAAGCTCAGAAGTTTTCAAAACTAGCAGCAGCAGGTATAACAAAAATCTATGTGTGTAAACATCTACAAAATGTGACATTTAGAAGGGGGTTGCTTTTTGTAGTATAAAAGAGAGATCTCAAGTCTGCCCGATTCCAAAGCATACTCCCCCTCCCCTTATTTTACATTCACAATTAACACCTTTTCTATGCAACCGCAGAAAGTCGTTACGGAAACTTAGAAACGTTACAGAAATGGGAAGCTACTTTTTTCAAATAACTATCAGAAACATCCCTAGACACAACTCACTAGAAGAAAAAATGAAAAACTTCCCCCAGTGAGAACTTGTTTTAAAATGTGATAAGTATCCAACCTGACTCACACCTTCAGATCTCCTTACACATATTTTAAAACACAGTGGCAGGCAAGGGGAAGGTTATTTTAAAATAAATGAATTGCTGCTTGCATGCACTGTAGACCTTTACATTTTAATGTTCCGAGTAGTAGTTTCTTAATTGTTACCTTTGGCTTCTTTCCAAATAGCCACAGCTTTCCTTTAGCCTTGCCCACTGTAGTTTTTGAATCAATTCTCATTCCTTCCTGCTTTGGTGTGCTGATGGTTCCATCAGAGATAGTTCTGTAAATATTCTGACTGTAATCTTCAAATGGAAAATCTCCAGGAGGTTCAAAACCAGATTTGAAGCAGTCTATCACTAGTTGAGAGTCCTAAACACAGAACATTACAGAGTTTAAAAAGCAAAACAAGCAAACCCATCAAGAACTGGAGAGAGAAAAACACGGAGACATAAATTTTCCCTTTAATTGCAGAGATGGGAAAGTGAGAGCTCAAAATGCATACTTTTGGAAACATCAAGTTAAGATAACATCTGTTCTTTTTTCTCAGCAATGTTACCATGAGTGTAAGTCAAAGCACACCATGCTATCCAGAATCCAGCAAATACTCCCCAAGGGTTATCACAAATTTAAAACAGGACATGCTTAAGGGCCAAACTATTACCCCACCTTCCAATCCTTCAACATTAGCAGTGAAATTAAGCTAACACTGAGAAACTAGATGTAGTAAGATATAATAGGGAAGAAACCATATTAGGAGGAGGAGTAAGAAAGAAGTGCCAATAGCTGCAATCAAACAGGACATATAATGATCCTTTGTTAACTGAACACCCTTTATATGATTTAATGCTACATCCTGGAGAAAATACCAACCATCCTGGTATTCTAGGATGTTTCAGGCTAACCAAAACAACGTGTCCAAAATCACATATAGTGAGAAAGTGTCAAAGATCTTCAGATCACAAGAAGGCAATAGAACAGGAAGAGAACACACACCGAAAGTGGAAGTGACCATTTAGGCTAAAACTGAAGTCACGACACTTTTCAAGCTGACAAATATTTGACAACAGAAAGATAAATGTACAAGGTAAATCCATCTTTCTTCCACATCAGTTAAATTGCTCATGCATATTTAAAAAGTCACTCAATTCTACTTACTCTGTGTTCATCAACTGATTTCGCTGCAAGAATCATCCCTTCTAAACATTTAGAGATAATTGGAATAACCTTCCGCTCAGAGTCAGCAAAGCCTTTGTAACATTCACTAAGTTTGATAGTCCTTCTTTCATCCATTTCTTGAAGTTGCTGCAAGGACAAAGTTAAAATGAAGCTTTTATTTGCAAGTTTTTTCCCCCCAATCCTGATGTATGCAGTTACTGTGGCCACCATAGTGTAGCACACAATTTCTGTGCTTCCCCAGTATTTTTACTTGCTTAACAAAACAGAACTTAATTAAAAAATCAAGTCCTTTCAGACACAGACTTAAGGTCCCCAGAAAAGTAATTATGAAGAGCTTATACTATTTGATTTTTTAAATTTCTATAAAGAATTTGACTTCCTTTTCCTTATTCTTTTTTTAAAGCATGTGTACAGTGTCTAAGACACCTGTTTAGTTTTAAATATTTGTTTTGTGCAAAAATGAAAACGACAGTAAATAAATTCTACTAATTTCTACATCTCACTCTCTCCTTCTATCCAAATAATTTCTCTCTGGTGATAAATATCGCTATCTTGTTTTTATTTTTTCCTTTCAATAAATACCAACAATTAACAAAATAGGGAAAACTAGAAATATTAAAGTTGTATGTTGTTTAGACATGCTCTCTGATTTGAAATACAAACCATTTCCTTTAGAAGTGTGCAAGAAAATAAAGAATACCATTAGATTTGTAATAGAAGTCTACTGGAACACAACAAAAAAAACTAATTAAAGAGAAATACTATTAAGATAATAGCCCTAGACCTTTCGCCTAATTGAAGGTGGAAAAAACCCCAAAAGAAAACAAAAAGCAATAGTACATACATCAAGATGTTATGAAAAAATGGGGTAAGAAGTTGGATCTTTCCTGTATCTACTCTAACAATGGCAGATGTCTCAATTTTCTCCTGTGAGTCCTAGACCTTCTAATAAGTATTTTTTTTTAAATATGAGCTCCCTCGTGCTTCTGGAAAATATCCATCATTCTTAAATTCGTACGCCTTCAAATAAAGTCAGTTACTTTCAGTTTCCTCACTCCATGTCTCAGAATCAGTTTCTACAGTCACAGTATTCTCCCAATGGCTGAACGTAGGTGCCAATACCCTCTCCCTCACCTGATGCCCCCCCACTACTTTATTTTAAACTAGTTTTGCAAAAAACTGTTTTTGAAAAAATCCTCAAAAACCCAAAAATCTCAATAGTTACATGAAGCAACTTGAGAAATCACATTTTACATGCAAAGTATTGACCGAATTTGACCCGTAACTTCTGCCTCCAATACCTGTACGTGAGATCTGTTAAACCACCGTTAGCTGTATGCTTTCTTTCACCTCTGACAGAGTCAAAGCATTCACACACAAATATCAAGAGAACTAGTGATCACACCTTACTAGAATGACCTTTTTAAATGTTTGCTCTCACACAGATCTCTCAAATGTTTATTTCACCACTCTTCAGCAATATATAAACAAAGAGTCTATAAAATACAAAATCTTCACAGAAAATGCAACAGAGTATTTTCATTACTGTAAGCAGTACATCTCACAATTAAATGCAGGTTATATCAAGATTATGCTAATTTTTGGATAAAATTATCCACTAAAATCCCAAAAACAAAGTTTTAAATTTTAAAATCTACTTCTCCCTTAGAAGAAGAGCAGACATAATTTCTCTGTTAATTATTTTACCTTATAAATCTGAGGAATGACAATGTAGTAGTGTTTGTGCTGTTCTCCATTAAAATTCTGTAGTTGTGCAGCGTATTCATTTTTGTTTTCATCAGCCATATGCGTGCGCAGGTTTAACTGTTGCTTTGCCTAGTAGGAAAGTGTTATCTGTTCAAATGTTTCCTCTGCTTTTCAATGACATACAGCATTATTTTAATTTATTTTTATCAACTACACAAAAACACTAATCACAAGTCATCAAAACTGACATCCTTATAATTGAAAAGCATGTGAGACTTCACATATACTGACAGTCTACAGACCTAATTTGTTATATACAGAGAGAGCAACGATCATTTTAGCTCCCTTAGCCACGTTGCTTAAATGCGTATCCTGAAAAACACAGAAATGACTGAACATGTATATACAACGAGATACCAAATACCAGTTAGTAAGCCTGCCTGTTTAAGGAAGAGAGTCATCATCATCTCAACAGCATCATCTCAAGACTAATGAAGCATACTCCCTTCTCTGTGCTGTCTTATATTTTACTGTAGCTTTGATTTTGCACATAATAAGCAAGCATATTTATACACAATTTTATACACCAAAAGAATGTTGTTCCAGTACAGATGATAAACATGCAAATAAAATGTTTTTTATAACTAAGAGATAGTAAAGAAAGAAACAGCAGTGCTCTTACCTTCTCAACATCAGCCTTTGTCGCATTAGTGTCATTGTCCAGTCTTTCGTAGCTTTGCTGCGCCTTCTCTGCCTCTCTGCATTCTCTCTCAAATTTCTTTTTGCTCTACAAAAGCCACAAACTTACTGCTTCAACAGCCACTATCCTCTTTTGGTTTTGTACAGTAATTTTGAATTCTAAATATCAAAGCTTCCATTTAAATATCTTAAATTCACTAAGTACCTTTAAGTAAATACATTGTTCTCGCAGCAACCAAGTCTCAAAAGTTTTCAACTTTTCTGTTTTAAACTTATTTCCTTGAAGTGCCAGCAAGGAAAAAACTGTAATTATGCTATAAAATATCAGATAATAAAAATACAAAATAACCTATTACAAAGATCTGCAGTTAATAATAAACATACAAGTCTACTTTCCAGCCTGACTTCAATATTTAAATAAAAGGGGGCATGTACAAGACTCGCACAAGTAAAATTTTCAAGTTCCCTTCTTCAGTGATCAATTTTAATTTAATAAGTTCAACTAAATTGTTTTGAAGGTAGTTGGAAGGATTTATCTACATTACAAGAGCTTAGCATAACCATCCATTCTCATCAGCGTTTGTATCAGTCAGGGTAGCTGTAAGCAGCACATACAACAGTATTCAATGTGCCCGATGTTCAATGTATCCTGCTGTTGTCAAGACAACTGCTGTAGGAAAAACTTGCAGCTCAGGAAGTTGGCAACAGGGATCCTGTGAGCATGGCTCTCCTTTTCAGTGCAAGTCAGGCAACTGAGGTTAATGTGTCCCTTAAAGGCTGTATGCATTTAGGAGACTGACTTTGCGCTCAAGTAAATACAGTACACACAATACAACTGATTGTTTGAGGTGAACTCTGGGAATTATCTTGGTAAAGGGTGATAGCATCTGAAACTGCCACATCTGCTTCTACTCTGATCCTCTGACCATGAATTAAAACTCTCCGACATGACACTGAAGCAAGACATTGCCTATCTGGGTCCATAACAACAGAAGAGAAATTCACCTCTCTGGCACTGCTTCACAATAATCTGGATCAAAGACGTAATAAATTTCTATAGACACAAAACTAGCTAAGTATCAGAATGCATCTTGAACACACTTGGTTGAATTTTAGATTTTCTCATCTTTAAAAGCATGTCTCTCAAGAAAAAAGAGCTTATAACCTCTTCTCCAGAAATTCACTTCCTGCATTTCTCTGTTAAAAAGTAATTCTACCTCCTGAAAGTACAACAGTCTACAGTGGTATTCTTGAATAGACCTCCATGTAACAAGCCCTCAAACCCAAGTCAAATACAGTGACTTAGGATTTCATCTTCATACAAATAAATTGTCATTATTAATTACTCTCTAACCAAAAAGTAGCCTGCAAGAAGCAACCAAAGTCTGTACCCATGTTAAAACAGATTCCTTTACGCTGGATAAACCCCAAGGCTCCGCTCAAACATACATGCAGAAGCTGTTTACGGGAGGTTTTTTTTTGTTTGGTTGGGTTGTTTTTTCTTTTTTTCCTTAAAGAACAGGGAACTAGAAATACATTGAACTGTATTTTGGATGTTACTACGTCTGATTTGGACATTCAGTAACGTAACTAAACATTAAAGTGTAAGCAAGCAAGAGGACAACAGTTCAGTTTACAGACTGTATATTATTAAGTTTGATATAACTTGAAAAAACCAAGACACAAACTCACATTATCCATCTGTTTCCAGCACATGTCCAAATATTGCTGAGCCTTTCGCCCTTCCTGAAGATGCTGGAAACACCACAAATAACTTTAATTTACATATCTTTTCAGTACTATTACCATTAGTTAGGCCCTGCTTGAGTTGACACACTGTGATGTGCAGTATCTCCCACAGGTTACCAGTGTTCTTTGGAAGACATTACTAACCATGTAAGAACACTACCATAGATTAAAATTATACCGGCAAAAATATTACTAGTAAGCACCATCTCCCAAGATCTTAATTTTTAGGTTTAATAACTGTAGTAAACCGGTACATAAAAATACCGAAATGTGTTATATAAATGTGTTATATAAATGTACTACAAAACATACTTATTGCCAAATTCATTAAATTGGATAAACAAAGACATCAATTCATTAAAAGACATATCCATTTTGATATTCTATTAATCAAATCAAAATATAGAACTTACCATTTTTCTCTCAGTTTTTAGATCATGAGAGTATCTCATCAATTCTCCATATACTCTGTGTCCCATTTCTTCTGCAACTACTTCTCGTTGTCCTGCATAGTCATTCAACTCATTAAGGATGTTAAAAAAGGCAATGCATGAAGTAAACCTGACAAAAAGCACACACACACACAAATACACATATATGAAAAAAGTGAGACAGTTTTTTTAAATGGACTTCTTTTAGTATAGTCTGTACTCCTGATTACATTTTTTAAAAATCGTATGTATTTTACAATAGACCTTATCTTAATGCTAATTGAATTACAGGAATGCAAGCTGGGAAAGCCTACAATAAGCCTAGCATGGACTATATGTTGCAATGTCTCTTCAAATACATTTTATAAGAACACAGATTTTTGTGGACGGAAAAGAAAGAAGAATACTACCTGCAAAGCCCTGTAGCATAGTGGTATCTCCTAAGCTGCCAACTGAGAGGCCTGAGCTTGGGAACGGATACATATGTCCCTAGGCTCGGAGGCTGAACTTGTTGCAGAGATGATGTGCTTGGTAGTCTTGAGGGTGGAACATGCCAATCATACCACTCATATGCATCCCGATGGATGATCTACAGAACAAGTTTGCTATCAGCTCTGGAGACAGCTGCCTGTTTGCCTGCCCACCTCTTGGCTGGAAGTAAGGTGCCACTATGGCTGGCACTAAAAAGGGGGAAGAGGAGGGGCAAAGGGTAGAAAGTGTGTGTGGAAGGGAAGAAAGAAAAAAAAACAACAGGCACCACATTAAAATATACATCTTTCTCTCTTTTAACGACGGAATACTGCCATCTCCATAGGCTTGGCTCTGGGGAATTCAAACACCACTCTAGCACTAGAAATCCCATTCCCTATGGTCCAGGATCTTTAAACAGTCAAAAAAGCTAGAGGAAACCCTAGTGTGGATTCTCAGGCACTTTGTGCACAGCATGTGCTCTGGTTGCAACTTGAAACTTAGCCCACTTTCTTTCCTTCATTAAGAGTTATCCTTAAAGAAAAAGAATACTGTGTTTTTCTAAATAAATTAAAAAACAGCTATGGACATGGACAGCAAAATAAGGACCTCTCTGATAAATAATCATAAAGTTGTTTTAGCACAGATTGCTCCTCCACAGTCAGACATTCACTTACGTCTCCAGAGTCAAAATCAGCAGTTTAAGACCTCTTCTTGCCAAAAACATGACAATTTTGTGTACACTCAAGTCTCAGTACACAAATGAATAGCTACATTTGTATTGCCATACAAATGCACTGAAAAACTCTACTAAACTAAGCAAAAAAACACAGCCTAAAGACAAGTAACTTTTTTTCTATTGAAAAGAATACTAGAACGTACATAGCATACTAAACTGCTTTCAAACTTTCAGATAGCTAAGCATTAATTTGCAACAGAGCAAGTACAAACTGCCATGTTTAGTACTTTACTAATGAAAGAGAAGCAAACTGAGGTTTCACACTTAAGAATTACAAGAAGCCAAGCAGAATTTTTTTTTTGCTTAGACAATTAAATGCTTTATCTTAAAAAAAAAAAAAAAAGCCATAAAAGGACAGAGTATACAGTAGTCTTTGTTTCTTACACATCAAACTTGAAATGCACATTTTTACCTGGGTTCCTCATCTTTGGGTGAACGTTTAGGACAGTACTTCTTAACCAGATTTCTATTAAGGAAGAAGGAAAAAAAGGTGTTATTTCAGAGTCTCTTTTGAGTAGAGAAGACATACACATAGAAAACTGCATGAACAAATTATTTCTTTTTAACGACTTAAAGGAACAAATCTATTCCCTCTATGATCTTAATAAGGGTCCTTTAGATAATACAAGGCAGAAATCTATGACATTTCCAAAGTTTTAAGTCACTTTGACCTAGAACAATGTATTTATCAGTATTTTCAAACCTCTATTGCACAGTGACTAGACATAAAATAACAAGTTTTTATTTAACATCCTTTTCACACATGTAAAATAAGGTAGCAGACAAGAAAAAAGCAAATATATGATCACTGTGTAACATACAGATAGCACATACTGTATGCTATACCTATGAGCACAAAACTCCATGCCTTAATTAAGCTTTGAGTGCACATTCAGGCTGAAGGTTTTAACCACAGTATCTCCAATTCTTCAATAAGGATTTTTCCAGAACAGAAGATGCAACATCTCTCTTCAGGAAAGATGTTACTTTTTGCCCTACCACCAGTTTTGTATATATCAGGTTTTCAGAAACCAATACAATCTCTAAAAGATGATCCCTGGGACCAGCACTTTACATGGTATCACAATCCAATTTCCAAGAACACTGATATGAACTCATTTGCTTATCATACAATGCAGAAACAGCACCTTAAGAAACATACAAACCACATCACCTACTCTACCCCAGAGCATAAATAACACAGGCATACACTGCTTACACAACAACAGCAAAATATTTGCAGTTACATATATTGCTACAAACATCCCAAATCCTGTGATGAACATGAAATGAAGCCACACAATTTTACAGTCAGGAAGGATAAGAGAGGGAGAAAGTGTCCAGTGATTTTTCAAATTCTTATCTTCCTGTACGTCAACCTTTGCATAAACCTCCAAGTACACATTTTTTCCAGCACAGCATTCTGCCTTGACTTACAATATAGTTTTTCTGACGGCAATGAGGTCTTTTAAAATTCTTGAAATTCAAAAGGATGCACGTTGTCCGTCTTGGAAAAAAATCTTTTCCTTCTCATTTTTAGTAGCTGCATGTTCATGCCTTCAATTGGTCATGTTTTTTATTCTAGCAATTTTCAAAATGGTTACATTTTTCCATGAAACAGAAAAATTGAAATTATCATTCTACTACAGTTCTTTTCCTTTCCCTATGGAAGTTTGTAATTTTACAGCAAATAAAGAATTCTTTTTTTTGTATGAAAAGAAAACAGGTAAGACATAGGATTTTTCTCAAACTGCTAACCCTCAACCTCTGTCCTTTCTGAGGTTAAGGAACAGAAACACCTCCAGTGCTGTGTACTATTAAAGGCAGCAAACAGTATTTTAAAAGAGATCTACTACTCAAATTAAACAGACTGATATTTAAATACCAACATTCACCCTCCCAAAAATTACTGTATTGTCAAAACATTAGAACCACTTCATCAAAATCTTGCTAGTAATGTTTAAACTGTGGACCAGACTGCCTGTTATGATATCTTTCATTTAAACTATTGAAGTAAAATTTTTAAGTGTGAATTAACATCTCAGCAGAAAATAATGCATCTCAATTATTTGCTTTACAACCCACAAACAGAAGCGACACAATATTGGCAATTCTTTTACCCATACATCTCTAAATAATCATATCTTCCATTTAAGAACAAAAAATCCCAAAGAACAAAACAAGTGCACACAACCGAATCATTTTGTCCAAGAGACGGAGTGTTTGCCTTGAGCTTGTCATGGAAACTTCTCAAAGTGCTTGAGGTGGACCTGGATTATGCAAGGTATGAAAAATATTGCATTCAGAACTTCTGTATTCCATAAAGGGATATTTCTAAGTAAACTATTTTACATATCCACTCAAAGAAGAAATTAAGTATAAAACAATGCAAACCTTGCAGAGTTGCTTTTACAGCTGTCTTTTTTTGAATTCTTCCATCTGTTTGTCCAGTGGTAATTGAGACAATTGGCTACTGACTTTTTAGACTAATAATTAATACAGCCCAAAACAATTTTCCCAAAAGCAAAGTGGACTACAATAAAGCAATCTACACCCCCAACACTACAGAAAAGGAGAGGAGGAGTAAGAGAAGATTCTACCAAAATATT
>NW_010115177.1:11620-12605 GCF_000699245.1 Pterocles gutturalis | reverse complement strand
AACCCAAAGGCTCTTTTCAGAGCCACCCACTAAATCACATAAAAGGGCTGTTACATTGTGCACTTAGAAACACAAATAGCAGTGTCTTGCTGAAGAATATACCATCTTACAACTTAGTCCCACTGCAATCATATTGTGTCCACCCCATCCCTTCTTCCCCTCACAAGCTTAAGGCACTTAAGCTGACATGTCCATTCTCAAAATGACTTCTCCAGTATTTTTTAAAGATAGCTTAGACAAGCCTCAAGGGCTGTTCTTAAAAGAGGTGAAGTTTTAATGATTGACATTTCAGCTCTTTTCAGAAAAGATTTGGGTGGCTCTTAAAAGAGCCGTTGGGTTTATGTGCAGAACAAGAGTTTTCTTCCACAGGGGTTTACTTCTTCTTGGGTGCCACCTTCTTTGCCTTGGCTACTTTGGGCTTGGCTGCCTTAGGCTTGGCTGCTTTCAGCTTCACTGCCTTTGCCTTGGCTGGGCTCTTTGCTGCTGCTGCTGCCACCTTTTTGGGCTTTGCAGCCTTAGTCGCCTTCTTGGGGCTCTTAGTTGCTTTCTTGGCCGTGGCAGCAGCCGGCTTCTTGGCCTTCTTAGGACTCTTCTTCGCTGTTACCACTTTCTTGGCCTTTTTGGTAGCACTGGCCGGCTTCTTGGCCGCCGACTTCTTGGGCTTAGATGCAGCTGCCAGCTTCTTGGGGGCTTTTTCTTTTGCTTCTCCAGGCTTCTTACTGAGGCGGAAAGAACCAGATGCACCAATGCCCTTGGTCTGCACCAGGGTGCCCCTGCTGACGAGGCTCTTGAGCCCCAGCTTGATGCGGCTGTTGTTCTTCTCCACATCGTAGCCACCTGCTGCCAGCACCTTCTTGAGCGCAGCAAGGGAAAGCCCCTTGCGCTCCTTGGAAGCAGACACAGCCTTGGTGATCAGCTCGGTGACGCTGGGGCCCGCCGGCTTGCGGGCTTTGGGGCCGCCGGCCGCCTTCTTCGGCTTCTTAGC
>NW_010115177.1:0-11511 GCF_000699245.1 Pterocles gutturalis | reverse complement strand
GGACGGCTGCTACTCTGTCGGCTGCGCCCCTATTTATAGCAGCGCCGGCGGGCGCTGATTGGTGCGTTGCTGAGTCCGCCCCGCCCCGCGGCCGCGCGCTGTGCCGCTCCGCTTGTGTTTCTTACTTCTCAAAAAACTGTGTTTTTTGTAAAAAAAACGTGACCGCGGCACCCCATTTCTTACCGGTGTTGCTGGGGACAGACGATATTTTTGTCTTTCGGCGTTTCCTTTAGCTGAGAGTTAAAATGATCTTTAGGTGAAACAATAACCCGTGGGTTTGGGGATCGCAGGCAGAGCTGGACGGTGAGATTTTTATTTTTCCTTTCGAATTAAAACTTTGCTTCTGACAGCATTGTCACAGTGGCAGCGGATTCATGTTCCTGAGACGGTTTTTCATCAAGGTGGTGCAAAATGGAGGTAATCTCGGGACATTTTCTTAGCGTAAAGTAGTTTTGAAAAGAAGCAAATAACACAAAGTAACCACTCGGCTCTGCATCTGGGTTATGAGTTGTCTCACTTAACACGGCTTCATCTCTTAAAAATATTGAAACCTTTGGACATAGTGCCCTATTTAGCCCTACTCGGAGCTAATAAAAAGTAAAAGAAAGCCGGTTTTCACCAGAAAAGTTGACGTGAAAAAGAGTTCTCTTAAATCAGCAGGTACCTTCAACATCTCGTAGGAACATATAGGCGTTCTTTCACCGTTTCCTCAGTTTCCTGCGTCCTTGTGTTAATATTTTGATGAACTATATTCCCATTTTTTTTCTCCCAAATAGTTCTTTTAATTAAGCACAATAGGTAAACACATTCATTAGCATGTTCTTATTTTAAGATAGAGTTTATTTTTGTGCTTACTTTTACACCATATTTCAGAGATTTTGTCAGCCAGAATTAGTAGTTGTGCAAAAAAAAAAAAAAAAAAAAGGTATGTATGTTTTCATTGAGAGAAATAGAGATAAGGCTGTAGGCATTTCTTTAATAAAATGATATCTATCAAGTGGCTTAAACAAACAATTATTTCCTCAGAATTGTTGAGATAAACTAGGGAATGGCTTTTTCCAACCCGTGAGTTTTGTGATATGGGATAAACTGAATATCCATAACATGATTTTTTTTTCTTGAGATGAGTTGGATAGAGGAGTGTTGTGTTCAAAAACATGTAGTACAATGTGGGAAAGGAGACCGTGATTACTTCATATGGTCAAAAATGCAGTCATTTGTCTTCTTTCACTTTTTCTTTTGATCATGTAGTATCACACCCTGTCTTGTGGAGTTTTGGTAATGGGGGGGTCAGTTTTAAGAGATTGTCATTCGTGCTGGTTTACCATTACTAGGGTGTACCTAAAGTGTGAGAAACTGCCAAGAAACGTGGCAGCATTTCAGAGGTGCTTTTGTCTAGAGAAGACAACAGAATAACATAATATGCAAAACTATGAAAACAGAAGATCGTGTGGATTTGGAGCCAACATCTGTACTGGTGCTATATTTCACGATGGTTTCACCTGCTGTGGACTATGGGTTGTGAACTACATTGTCATTGAAGTTAATCTGTTGGGAAAGACACATAGCATTGAGGAGAAATTTCTGGGGCTTAGTTCTGTAGCATACATATTTCCTTCAAATTCTGTATCTTATTCTGTTCTATTAATGCATATCAGAGTCAGTCTACTAGTAGCTCTGCCTCTAAAGTCTTTTGATCCTTTGCAAATATATTACCCTGGGTTTAGGCTAGGCCTCTGTCCTTTTTCCAAACACCTGATGTAGCAGCACAGTCCTGGAGCAGTCTATATGCTTTCCTAAAAGATAATTTTTCTGGTCTTCCAAAATTTTGACCACATATCTGGACTTTTTAGCTTTGTTTTTTACAATCACAGGCAGTTAATTTTAGGCTCAGCTAAGGAGTAAATGTAAAGAGATCTTGCAAATGTTATGAGGTGGAGGAGAGGAAGGAAGAAATAATACTGTAAGTGCCCATTAATTCCTTTAATTTAATGGCTTCCCTTATTAAACAAACAAACAAACAAAAAACTTAATTACTTATTTCAAATACTATCTTCAAGAAAATAGATCTTAGCCTTTTTTTTCTGACATGAAGCTTTGTACAATGATGCATTCAGTAGAAGACAGAATGACTTCTGCCTCCTATTTTTCCCTGAAAAAAAATAGTCGAGCAAACAGAACTTTTTTTTTTTTTAAAAAAAGATAGAATGTACTGCTCACAGTGGACTGGGATATTTGGACATGACAGAAATTTTTCAGAACTTCACTCAGAAATGCAAGGACTAATTTTTCTCCTGCTCTGGTATTGGATAAATGCTTTCATGAAGGTCCTTCTTTTGACCCCGTGTGACTTGGTGCCCTATAGAATCATGGAATGGTTTGGGTTGGAAGGGACCTTGAAAGATTATCTAGACCAACTGCCTTGTCATGGGCAGGGTCATCTTTCACTAGCCCAGGTTGCTCAAACCCCTGTTCAACCTGACACAGAAAACTCCACTCACAGGGCCTCAACAACTTCTCTGGGGAACTTGTTCCAATGTCCCACCACCTTCATAAAGAATTTTTTTTTTCCCTTAGAACCAATCTAAATCTACCCTCTTTCAGTTTAAAACCATTGCCCTTTTCCCTTTTACTACAGGCCCTGGTGAAGAGGCTTTGTCCTTCTTACAAGCACCCTTCATATATTGAAAAGCTGCAATAAGGTCTTGCCTCAACCTTCTCTTCTGCTGGATGAACAACCCCAACTGTCTCAGCTTTTCCTCATGGGAGAGGTGTTCCAACCCCCCTGGTTATTTTCATGACCCTCCAGCAGGTCCATGACTTTCTTGCACTGGGGATGCCAGAGCTTGATGCAGTACCCCAGGGTGGAGTCTCACGGGAGCAGACTAAAGGAAGAGAATCATCTCCCTTGAACTGCTGGCCAGGCTTCTTTTTATGCAGCCCAGGATACAACTGACTTTCTGGGCTGTAAGTGCACACTAACAGCTCATGTCCAAATTTTTCATCCACCAGTATGTCCAAGTCTTTCTCTGCAGGGTTGCTCACAATCAATTAATCCTCCAATCTGTACTGGTGTTGAGGATGGCCCCAATCCTTTGACCTTGCATTTCGCTTTGTTGAACTTCATGAGATTCACATGGGCCCACTCCTCAAGCCTGTCAAGGTCCCTCTGGATGGCACCCCTTCCCTCTAGTGAATCAACTGCACCGCTCATCTTGGTGTCATCCACAGACTTGCTGAGGGTGCACTCAATCCCATGGTCCATGTCATTAATGAAGATATTAAACAGTATTGAGCCCAACACAGACCCTTGAGAGACATCACTCATTACTGGTTTCCATTTGGTCATTGAACCACTGACTATAACTCTTTGGATGACACCATCCAGCCAATTCCTTATCCAGCAGTCCATCCATCAAATCCATGCCTCTTGTCTATCACTTCTCTGTCTTCCATGTGCTTCAACATAGCTTCCAGGAAGATCTGCTTCATAATCTTACCAGGCACTGAGGTGAGGCTGACTGGCTGGTAGTTCCCAGTGTCCTTTTTACCTATTCCCCATTATAAAGGAATATCATACAATTTTTTAAAATGGGTGTGACATTCCCTTTTTGTCAGTTGCTGGGGATTTCACCTGACTGCCATGACTTTTCAAATATTACAGAGAATGGCTTGGCAACTGCATTTGCCAGTTCCCTCAGGACCCTGGAATGGATCTTGTCAGGTCCCATGGACCTGTGTATGTTCAGCTTCCTGTCCTGGTTTCAGCTGAGACAGAGTTAACTTTCTTCATAGTAGCTAGGGTGAGGCTATATTTTGGCTCTGTGCTGAGAAGAAGGCTGATAACATACTGATGCTTGTAGTTGCTGCCAGGACAGTCAAGGACTTTTCAGCTTCTCTGCTGTGCCAGTCTCTGCAGGGGCAGGAGAAGCTGGAAAGGAGCACAGCCCCAATTACTAGGGTTCGACCTTAGGTTTGGGATTGAGACTCAAAGTGGCCAGTAGTCTATTCCATATCATGCATGTCATGCCCAGCATATGATGAGGCTCTGTCTGGAAGTGCTCACTCTTGCTCCAGGTTGTCTCCCTCCAGGTCGCCTCTCTCTCAGGGTTATCTCAGTCTCTTGGACACTCAGGCTCTTCTCTCTTTTCCAGGATTGCAGTTTTGGGACTCTCCCTGCTCCAGGATCGTTAACTGGGAACGGGCTGAGCCTTGCTTATCGGGTGGTGAGCAGTTGCTCAGTGTAACACTCATTTGTGTATTTGTATATCGTTATTACTATTATTATTACAATTAATATTTTCAATGTAGTTGTAGTTTAGTTACTACATTGTTCTTATCTCAACCTATGAGTCTCTTTTCCCTTTACCCCTTCAATTCTCTCTCCCATCCCTGCGAGGGCAAAGGAGGAGGCCATGTGAGTGGTGTTGAGTTTTGCTGCCAGCCAGGGTAAAACTACAACAGTTCCTCAGATGGTCTCAAATGTGATCTCTTCCTATGATAGGAGGGACTTTGTTCCCCCAGTCCATGTCTTGAGGTTCAGAGACTTGAGAGATGTAGGAAAAGAGATTGTCTGTGAAAACCGAGGCAAAAAAATTGTTGAGTACCTCAGCCTTCTCCATGTCAGCTGTCACTAGATCTGTCTTATTTATTGGGGGGCACATTTTCTGACCAACGTAGCTGCAGAAGTCCTTATTATTCTTCACATCCCTTCCCAAATTCAGCGCCCAATGTGCCTTAGCTTTCTTGATCCCATTCCTACACACCTGTACAGCATTCCTATATTCTTCCCAGGCTCCATGTCCCTGCTTCCACTGCCTGTGAATTTCTTTCTTGTGCTCTAGTTCCACCAGAAGGTCCTTACTCAGCTGTTACTGGTCTTCTGCCTTCCTAGCCTGTTTTCTTACATGTGGGAATCAAGAGCACTTGTTCTCTATGAAAAACATCCTTGAATAGCTGCCAGCTTTGTTCTGCTACTTTGTCCTTGAGGACAGTTTCCCAGGAGATCACATCCACTAGTTCTTTAAACAACTGAAAGTTTGCTCTACTAAAATTCAGGGTCTTGACTTTTCGTTTTACCTGGCCCATATCCCTCAACTTTGTGATAGGCCTGGGCCCAGGCTGTAGCCTAAGCTGCCACCAGTCTTGACCTTTCCAATTATTTCATTTGTGCTGGTGAGCAATAGGTCCAGTAGTGCTTCTCCTCTGGTTGGGCTGTCTTTCACCTGGATTAAAAAATTATCCTCAACACACTCCAGGGCTCTTCTGGATGGCTTACAGCTTGCTGGGCCAATTTTCCAGTACAATCAGAGACTGCAAGTATGATGCTTCCTGTAGCTGAAGTAAGAAACCTTCATCAACATACTCCTGCTGATCAGGTAGCCTATAGTAAATACCAGCCACGAGGCTTCGTTTGTTGGCTTGGCCTCTAATTTTTACCCATAAGCTCTTAACTGTTCATCACTGTTTTTCAAAGACAACTTTGTGCAACCAATCCATTTTTTTTTTTTTTACATAGAGGACAACCCTCTCCCCACTTCCTTGCCTGTCCCTTCTGGAGGGCTTACAGCCATCAATTGCAGCTCTCCAGTCTTGTGAGTAATCCCACCAAGTGAACTATGACTGTGCTGGAGTTTCATTGTTTTACTCAGGAAGATGTATGGAGGCATCCATCTCACAGATGCAGCTGAGAAGGCGGGACTGCAGCATATGTATGCATATTTCAAACAGGGTGGTCAAGGTAATGAATTAAGTCTATAGTTGCAAAGCCCTGTTAACATATTTTTCACCTTGGGCTGCCTAAGTCTGCACAGCATCTTCAGTATTTTCTCAAGCAAGTAGCCCTTCCTGATGCCTGCGCTACTGAACATTCGTACATACTTTATATATGTGATCCAGTTAAATTCATTCTGACTTATGGGTGGTCCAGGTACACAAGAAACATAAATGAAGCCACAGAGTCACTCAAGGCAATTCAAATCTGCCCTCGATGTAATTGCAGACTTTGGATGATTTGGGAGATGTCTTTTGTCCATGGATGATGGATTTTATTTAAAAAATGATTTATCATGATGTTCTAAATCATAACACATTGTTACATAACTAAGAAAACTTTGTGTCTCAGTGGGGAAAGGGTTGCAACTGCATACTGTTCAGTGTCCAGCAAAGGACTCTTCCCCATTATAAAAGGTTTTTTGTATTCATATAGATGTAAAATACCCAGAGAAATCAATAATCTCTTAAAATAAGAAATCCATGACCAGATGTATTGTAAGGTAGAAAAATTTAGTTATTACAAGGGGATCCATAGATACAGTTCTCTTCATTTTTATTAAAATTATCTCCTTGCAAAAATATTCAGATTATTTTTTAAGTTTTACTTTGGTTCAAAGCAAGAGAGAAATAGCTCCTTGAACTTCCAAACCACATAGTTTTCAATAACATCCAAACTCATTTAAGGGATAATTCCAAGTATCCATTCAAAACAATCAATTAATCAATCAATCGGTCAAATTATAAATTTTCTTGTTTATTATTTAATGTTTCAATGTGATTTAAATATAATATGTATGAAAATGTAACTGTACTGGATTAATTTATATGTGTATGTCAATGGTTTAATAAAAAGCCTAATTTTGCCTGCAGGGAATGTGAATTCAGGTAGAGAGAAAGTAGCCAGTCACCGTTCTTCCTTTCTCCTTTATCCATTCCTTTAATAAGCTGGGAGGGCCACAGGGTACACAAAATATGAAGTATCTGGAAAATGTGTGCACAAGGTGGAGACCAGAAGGATATGTAGAATGGAAACTCTGGGTATCACTAATCTGAATATTTCTAATTGTTCGGGCAAATGTTTGAGATCTTTTTGAGGGAACATGAACATGTGAAATAATGCATTTCAATACCACAGGAACATGACATTTCCTTTGTCGCTGCACACTTTGTGCATGTCATCTAGGATCTCCCAATGCAGTATGTCTACACTGCTGTTGCCTATCCTGTACAGCTCCTTCCCACTGTGGGTTTCTCTGGAGAAGGAGGTGGCAGTCTCTTTCCTAGGCTGTCCACTCCAGAAACAACCTCAGCAAAGGTGGTGCACCACATGGCCAAGTTTACATTTGCATTTCGAGACTGTGAGAACAAAATTTTAGTTTTGACTTCTTCCTTGCCCCTTCAACAGTGTGGATATGTTTTTTTGTCAGGGTGAAATAAGAAGTGACAACATGTAATGGTAGACCTTGTTGCAAAACGGAACTCTCCTGTACAGTCTCCTACAAGCCGTAGGCAGGGCAGGCAGAGATTGAGTGGCTGAGCCACTTCCTAGCTGCCTGGTGCCTTGGCTCAGAAGGCTCAATGGTGGAAAGCAATATTACAAGGATGGGAATAGTGCAACTACTGCAGTACTTCAGGATGTGGAAGACATCTAAGCTACCCTTTCTCCTTGTAGGCTGTGATAAATGAGCAGCAAAGCACTGCAGGTGAGCACTGAGAAGAAAGCTGAGACACTGGAAAGCTGGTATCCATGGTTCCTTCCCGGATGTTTTGAGGTTGGGAATACCAATGCATTGCAGGAGCTTGTGCTCCTCTCATTCCAGGTAATACCTAAGAAGTCATAGTGGGCTTTCTGCTCCCAGGAGCCACTTTGGTTGTTTGCTACAGTCCCTAAATGCTGTTTCCTCCTTTCCTGTCCTCAAAAATACCAGTACCTAAAGGAGGCTACAGGAGAGATGGGGAGGCACTCTTGATCAGGGAGTGTAGTGATAGGACAAAGGGTAATGGTTTTAAAGTGAAAGAAGGTAGATTTAGAGTAGACATTAGGAATAAATTTTTTACTGTGAGGGTAGTGGGGCACTGGAACAGGTTGCCCAGGGAAGCTGTGGATGCCACATTCCTGGAGGTGTTCAAGGCCAGGCTGGATGAGGCTTTGAGCAACCTGGGCAAGTGGAAGGTGTACCTGCCCATGGGGATCATAGATAATCTTTAAGGTCCCTTCCAACTCTAAAAAAAAGTTAAAAAAAAAAAAAGTATTACAGGCTTTGTAGATTTTTCTGGAATCTTCCCTGACAAGGTTGCTCTGTATGCAGCCCAATATTCACAGAATAAGTGAATCTCATTCACAGAATGAGACCAGCAAAATCATCTGGATGTACCTATGACAGTCTTAATTTTTGGTGATTCTTTCTCTTAACCTGGCTCATGAGTATCCTGTCTGCCCCACCTGTCAGTAGGACCACTTCAGAGGAAAGTGTGGTGCCACCACCAGCATCCACTTCTCTACAGGATGCTGCCAACTATCACTTGGGCATACAGGCACTTGAGGCAGGCGGTCAGTGCACCTCAGCTTTGACTCAGAGGTTCCCTGGGGTGTCTTTCTGTCCTCAGGATATCACACATTTGCGTCACTGTGTCACTTCTACCCTTAGCTCTCTCCTTTGTCCAACTCTTTATTTCTTGACTGCACAGAGACAACTGAAGCAAGATAGTAAGAGTGGGAGCTATTCTTTGTTCAGTTGGACAAATAAATAGTATGTCTTCTCTGGTGCTTAAGAATACTCACCACAAACTTCTCCTGTGTCTAGGCTGACTGTAGCAATGTTCAGCACATTCCTTAGCTGAGGTGCTACATCACAAAACTGCAATTCAACAGCACAAATCAGGAATCAGGACATTTGATGAGTCAGGGAAGAGGTGGATGCTACATGTTCAGTAAAAACAGGCATTGCTTGCATGCTTGCTGTAAGGAAGTCCCTAGGAGAAGGAGTGGGGGTGGGAGGGTGCTAGCATGCAGCAATTTCCTGGGAACAAGGGGAATAATGAACAGGAGGCACCTTCAGATGAGTGAGGTGGATGGGGAAGAAGACAGGAGACAGAAAGAGGAAGGAAAGACAGAACAGGCTAATGGCCGCTATTAGTGACATTTATTATACTTTCCAGCCATAATTCACAGAACTAGATGCAATACTGAGCTGTGTCCCTCCAATCAGCAATAGGTCATCTTTATGCAAATCAAAGGGACCCTGCCCCAATATTATCCCAGCATCGAGTATTTGAGACGTTGATGGCATATCCAGGTAGAAAAAGTTATCTCTGCAGAATCAACAGTGAAGGCTGATGTCTCAGGATCTGCTTGGAAGTGGATGAATTTTTACTTCAGCCTTTGTATCTGTGCTACCATTAGTAAATTATGGCTATTTGAAAAGGAAGGATATTCCATATTGAGTCTAATTTAACTTCAGTAAATACATTCCTAGGCAGACAAATGAGTTCAACAAGTTTGTGGGGGAGCAGCAGGAGGGGGCTGCCCCCCAAGGGCAGGTGAGCCGAGAGACAAGAGAACAGAGCAGGTTGGGCTATGCTGTCTTCAATAAGGTCACAGTGCCGCAACACCCTCACAAAACAAGCAGGGAAGGGATGATGACAGTGATCCGGGACAGCCACAGCCCTGGATCACTGGGCAAGTCTGTGGAGACAAGGATGGGACAAGATTGAGTCAGGAAAGTGCAGCCAGTAGGCCAGAGTCAGAGGAGCACAGGCACAGCATGTACAGTAAGGCTTGAGCCTAAGTTCAACCCCGAAGACAAGAGGTGGAAATTGAGGGGTGGAGGGCAAGATCTTGAGAATTCGTTGAACAAGTTGACTTCAAGTCTGGCAGAGGGAAAGGGAGAAGGAAGATCCTAGCAAAAAGAAGTGTGTTTTAGTTCTGTGAACAGAGTCCAATTGGATGCAGAAGCACAAGAAGAGTTGCCATGAAATCTGCCTATAAACAGTTAATGTGGTGAAATTTTTTGTTCTGCATTGCCAGCCCAGGGTCGGATTTTCCATAGCATGGAACCAGCTCCCAGAACTCCCCTTCCAAATGTCAGTCTGTGTTCAGGGAATCAATTCTTCCAGAAGCTCTGAAAGCACACAAAAAGTTAGGAGAAGAATAGGCTGTCTGAGTGTCTCTGTGGGCTGTTGCTGCGGGAAGGACGCTGCTTTGCAAGAGCAAAACAGTGCTAAAACACATCTTCAGATGTCCAAATTCTTTAGTTTGTCTTAGATACCTGCCCATCTCCTTTAACATCAGATTGGTAGATCCACCCTGAGGAATTAGGTTGGCTTACTCTCAGCTCCCCATGCAATGTTTAGAAACACATCAGACTAACCTTTGTGACTCCTGTGTTTTTGTTTCAACTGTGACTGTCAGGCAAATTTTGGTAAGCAGCTCCCAAAGGAAAACTGATTTATATTACCTGGGAATTTTTTTCTACCGCTCCTCCAGCACTGATTCTAGCTGTTTCTCAACATCTCTTTCCATGGCACTGAGCTTTCTCTCTCAAACAATATGCAACATACGGCAGTGTTTATTAGGGAGAAGACTTTGGCAGGTGAGAAATGGCAGAGAGGTGACACATATCTACAAAAAGCCAACAAGAAGGTTTAAATTTAGATTATCTTCAATTTAAGAAAAAAAAAAAGTCCTGAAACTGTGCGACTTTCTAAGGACACCGATATTATGCAAGGGAAGGTGTTAAGTTGTTCAATAAAATATTTGTTTATATAGGTGATGGTCACCAGAGTTTTGAGTTTGGAGTTTTGAGAAGGCACTTCATCCCACCACTGTGAAGAGCAATTCTGTTCCCACATTATGCCAAGATATTCTCGTTATTGATAACTATTCTACACTGAAGAGGACTTACGAAGCTGTTCTTGGACAGCTTAGGGTAATACAGAAAATCAATTAGTGATAACGAATGTGTGGTTTTAATTAGGCGTAGGGTGGCTTCTCTGACAAATCTACGTGCTACTGACGGAAGATGGGGGAGCTGTGGAGAGGAGATGGAGTGTGCCAGCCTAGAGCTGGAAGAAATCAGGGAGGAACCAGCGCAGGGAAATGGAGAGGAGGAGGGGCAGGGACCGGTGTTGTGTAGCAGGCTGCCGGGCAGTGACTCAGGGGACTCAGCCCTGAGCCTGATCACTGCAGGCTCTTCTCTCCCATTTCTCCATGTGTGGCTCTTTCCCGTATGAGTCAGCTCACCACAGAGCTGGGCACCAGCAAATGAAGGGACGGGGGCTCTGTGGAGGCGTCCAATACTTCCATATGAGATAAAATGCGGATTTTACTTCAGCGCTTCCCACACTTGGAAAAGTTCCATGAACAATCGCTTTTCCCTCAACACACAGCCAAGACAGAGCCTCAGCATCAAGAGAAGAAGCAGCAGGGTGGGACTGCTGATGGCCCCGCTCCGGTCCCTCCTGGAAAGCGCAGGCGAGGAAGGATGCAGCAGCTGGGGAGAGGAGCTGCTCCGTGACATGGCTGGGAGTGTGCAGAACCCCTCTGTTCCCGCACTGACTGCTGAAGCCCGGTAAGGGTTAATTTGGGGCCCATCGGTATGACACCTCTGTTCAAGGGCTTCTGGCAGTGGTGCGAGAAACAGAAGGTAACTGAACCCCTAACACGAATGTTTCCAGAAAGCAATAGCCAGATGAGAGAAATACAAATTTGTTACAGGAATGTGTGTGTGATTAACA
>NW_010115176.1:0-3523 GCF_000699245.1 Pterocles gutturalis | reverse complement strand
CCAGGTTTAAGGGTCAAAATCCTGAGTTTGGGGCAAAAATCAGGATTTTAGGGGAAATATCCCGAGTTTGGGGGAATAGCGGAACTCGTAGAACGCCCGCCCGTGCTCGTCCTTCTCGTCCCGCTGCCGCTTCAGCCCCCGGCGCTCGCCCTCGGCCTCGCCCGCCTTCGCCTCCTCCGCCCCTGGGAAGGAACAATTTGGGGATTTTCATCAAAAACGGGGAAAAATCCCATGTTTCGGGACAAAAATTGGGAATTTAGGGGCAAAAATCCCAAATTTAAGGGGAAAAATTGGGAATTTAGGAGCAAAATCCCAGGTTTAAGGGTCAAAATCCTGAGTTTCGGTGCAAAAATCCTGCTTTTTGGGGCCAAAATCCCAAGTTTTGGGGCAAAAATCGGGAATTTGGGGCCAAAATCCTGAGTTTGGGAGCAAAAACCAGGATTTTAGGGGAAAAATTGGGAGTTTAGGGGCCAAAATCCCAAGTTTCAGGACAAAAATTGGGAATTTAGAGGCAAAAATCCTGAGTTTTGGGGGGAAAATTGGTAATCTAGGATCAAAATTGGGGATTTAGGTGCAAAATCCTGGGGTTAGGGGCAAAAATACCGAGTTTTGGGTCAAAAAATGGGAATTTGGGGCCAAAATCCTGAGTTTTGGGGCCAAAATTGGGCAATTTAGGGGCAAAATCCTGAGTTTGGGGGAAAAAAATCGGGAATTTAGGGGCAGAATCCTGGGTTTAGGGGCAAAAATACAGAGTTTTAGCGCAAAAATTGTGAATTTGTGGCCAAAATCCCATGTTTCGGGACAAAAATTGGGAATTTAGGGGCAAAAATCCCAAATTTAAGGGGAAAAATTGAGAATTTAGGAGCAAAATCCCAGGTTTAAGGGTCAAAATCCGGAGTTTTGGGGGAAAACCCAGAATTTTAGGGGAAAAATCCCGAGTTTGGGGGAAAGAATTGGGAGTTTGGGGCCAAAATCCTGAGTTCTGGGACAAAAATCGGGAATTTAGGGGCAAAAATCCCAAATTTAAGGGGAAAAATTGAGAATTTAGGAGCAAAATCCCAGGTTTAAGGGTCAAAATCCTGAGTTTGGGGCAAAAATCAGGATTTTAGGGGAAATATCCCGAGTTTGGGGGAATAAATTGGGAATTTGGGGCCAAAATCCTGAGTTTTGGGGCCAAAAATCAGGAGTTTGGGGGCAAAAATCTCAAATTTAAGGGGACAAATCGGGAATTTAGGAGCAAAATCCTGGGCTTAAGGGACAAAATCCCAAGTCTTGGGGCCAAAATGTCAAAATTTAAGGGGAAAAATTGGGAATTTGGGGGCAAACCCCCCGGTTTAAGGGGCAAAATCCTGAGTTTAAGGTGAAAAACTGGGAGTTTATGGGGAAAACGTTAGAATTTGGGGCCCAAACCCCTGGTTTGGGCAGAAAATTGGGAATTTGGGGCCAAAATCCCAAGTTTTGGGGGAAAAACTGGGAATTTAGGGGCAAAATCCTGCATGTAGGGGCAAAAATCCTGAGTTTGGGAGCAAAAAAATCTCAATTTTAGGGGAAAAATCCCAAGTTTGGGGAAAAAACTGGGAATTTGGGGCCAAAATCCCAAGTTTTGGGGGAAAAACTGGGAATTTAGGGGCAAACCCCCAGGTTTAAGGGGCAAAATCCCAAATTTTGGGGCAAAAATTTGGAGTTTGGGGGGAAAATTGGGAATTTGGGTCCCAAATCCTGGGTTTGGGGTGAAAATTGGGAATTTAGGGGAAAAATCCCGAGTTAGGGGGACAAAAGTTTAGGGGCCAGAATCCCAGGTTGAAGGCGCAAAATCCCAAGTTTGGGACCAAAAATTGGGAATTTAGGGGCAAAATCTGGAGTTTTGGGGCCAAAATTGGGAATTTGGGGCCAAAATCCTGAGTTTCAGGGCAAAAATTGGGAATTTAGGGGCAAGCCCCCAGGTTTAAGGGGCAAAATCCCAAAATTTGGGGGAAAAATCTGGAGTTTGGGGGAAAAATTTGGAATTTAGGGGAAAAATCACGGGTTTAATGCCCAAAATCCCAAGTTTTGGGGGAAAAACTGGGAATTTGGAGACAAAATCCCTGGTTTGGGGGGAAAATGGGGAGTTTAGGGGCAAAATCCCAGGTTTAAGGCACAAAATCCTGAGTTTTGGGGCCAAAATTGGGGAATTTAGGGGCAAAATGCTGGGGTTAGGAGCAAAAATAACGATTTTTGGGGACAAAATCCCGAGTTCTGGGGGGAAAATTGGCAATTTAGGGCCAAAATCAGGAGGTTTGGGGGCCAAAATTGGGAATTTAGGGGCAAAATCCTGGGTTTAAGGGGAAAAATTGGGAATTTAGTGGCAAAAATCCTGAGTTTCAGGGCAAAAACTATGAGTTTTGGGGCCAAAATTGGGGAATCTAGGGGTAAAATCCAGGTTTAAGAGCCAAAATCCCAAGTTTTGGGGCCAAAATTGGGAATTTAGTGGCAAAAATCCTGAGTTTCAGGGCCAAAATCCCGAGTTTTGGGGGAAAAATTGGGAATTTAGTGGCAAAAATCCTGAGTTTCAGGGCCAAAATCCCGAGTTTTGGGGGAAAAATTTGGAACTTGGGGCCAAAATCAAGAGTTTAGGGGCAAAAATTAGGAATTTAGGGGCAAAACCCTTGAGTTTCGCGGCAAAAATTCCAATTTTGGGGGGAAAAATTGGGAATTTGGGGCCAAAATTATGAGTTTTGGGGCCAAAACTGGGGAATTTAGGGGCAAAATCCTGGGTTTAGGGGCAAAAATCCCAAAATTTGGGGGAAAAAATTGGGAATTTAGGGGCCAACCCCCAGGTTTAGGAGGAAAATCCCGGGTTTAAGGTTCCTAACGAGCCTCCCTCGTTACCCGCCCCCCGCGGCCCCAAACCGCCCGGAATCGGGGATTTCAACCCAGTTTGGAGGCTGGAAAATGTTAAAAAAACCCCAAATAAACCCAAATCCCCCCAAACCCGGCCGGGGGCTCATTAACGACAACTAACGAGGGCGGGGGATTAATTAGAGCCCCAGGAGCAAGAGTTTGAGCCGCCGATGCCGAGAGAAACGCAAAACCTCTCGATTTTGGGGTTTTTAATGAAAAAAATAATGAAATTCACAAAAACAGACAAAAAATCCCCATTTTTCACCCTCAACAAACCCCAAAATTAAAAAACTTTTCCCTAATAATTATTTTAATTAATTTTTTTCCCATTTTAATGATTTTTTTCCCCCATTTAACGCTCGTTATCCCTCCAGGAACGGTTTCGCTTTCGGCTCCGGGGGCAGGACGCCGCCTCCTGCTCCATAAATTCTCCCCAAAAATTGATTTTTTTTCCCCCCAAAAAAAACCCAAAAATCAGCCAAACCCACCCCGGAAACGAACATTTTCACCTCCCGGACGCTTCCCAACGGGGGGAGACCCCTCAAATAAATCCATTTTCTCCCCAAACTCAATTTTTTTTCCTTTTTTTCTGATTTTTAAAACCCAATTTCTACAAAATTTAGATTTTTTTTTGCTTTTTTTT
>NW_010115175.1:3794-15000 GCF_000699245.1 Pterocles gutturalis | reverse complement strand
GCAGAAGGACATTTTAACTTGCTGACCAAATTCAACTGTTTATTAAAAAATTAATGAGGTATTGGAAAAATAACGGAAATAAGTAAATGCTATTATTATTGTTATTGTTATTATTATCATCATCATTATTGTGGTTGTTGTTGTCATCGTTGTAATTGTTTTTATTATTCTTGTTATTATTCTTGTTGCTATTATTCTTTTCATCAGAAAGCCTGGATTTGTATTACCTACTTTTAATTAACTATTACTATGAATAAGCACTATGGCTAAGTTTACAAACAGAATAGTTATGCTTCTTCACATATTTCCATTTAAATAAGCAATAGAACAAGAGGTGATGGTTTTAAACTAAAAGAGGAGAGGTTTAGACTAGATATGAGGAAAAAATATTTTACCCTTAGGGTGGTGAAACACTGGAACAGGTTGCCCAGCGAGGTGATAGATGCTCTGTTCCTGAAAACATTCAAGGTCAGGTTGGACGGGACTCTGGGCAACCTGATCTAGTGGAAGACATCCCTTCTTACTGCAGGGGGGTTGGACTAGATGACCTCCATGGTCCCTTCCAACTCAAACTGTTCTATGATTCTATAACTACAGCTTTACTATGACCACTCTGCCCTGTTCAGTGACCCATCTTTGACAAAAAATGACCAAAAAAATGCCTCAGAGTACAAAACAAAGTGAGCCTCAAGTGAACTTTCCTACAACATACCCTTCCAGTAATCAGCAGCTTATGAACTTCCTGAGCTTGGGTTCAGTGGAGCTAGAGGGATTTACCTGCTATGCATTTTACAATCAGTTTTTGAACTAAAGCAGAATTTTAACATGAATAACATAATGCAGCACAGACTTCCACAGCTTAAGTTCACTATGTGAAGTAGCATCTTCTTTCTCTCTTTCTCCACTTAACGTAAATACACATACATATATGTATGTATGGATAATCAAATTAACAACTTCATGTTGAACATAAGGCTCTCCTGCTTACTCTGCTATCTTTTTGGAACTTGACACATTATCTGGCACCTTATGGTTTTTGTCTTATGAGAAATGGCAAATAATGCCTGCCTGTCTGCCATCGCTGTGCCACTCATGATATAGATTTCCCTCCTTCCATTCTTATCCTAGCTGTCATTTCTTTTGTCACTTGCAACAAACAACTCTTGATTTAACTTTATGAAAGGTGTCAGACTATCAAAAATATTATGATCATATAAATTTGGGATGTTATGAAACCTGAAACTGTACTATCATAGTCAAGGGAATACTGCAAACACCTAGTACTCCTAAAAAAAAAAAAAAAAATTAGGGGCTGAAACCTAAATGATGAACAGAAGTCTCCCATCAAATATCAATAACAATTCTTGTTTAGCACATTAGCTCTTAAATAAATGCAAAACTATTTATCCTAAGAGACAAGCAAGCAATACTACATAAAACATACAATAAAAGACCTTGTCTTTCAAACTACTTAGTTCCTAATATTTCTAAGTAGTC
The DNA here is from genome assembly GCF_000699245.1 of Pterocles gutturalis. Lineage (NCBI taxonomy): Eukaryota > Metazoa > Chordata > Aves > Pterocliformes > Pteroclidae > Pterocles > Pterocles gutturalis. Next base: position 13,503 of record NW_010115175.1, on the reverse strand, counting down.
ATTTTCAGCCACGATGTTTATTTCCCTTTAATTCAGATACTCTTTGAAAACAGATCAATATTTGCTTTTAAATTCCTGATCCAATAGAGTCCAATGTGACTTTAGACTTTTTTTTTTTCCCAAAGCAAATTATTAATAATTTTCTTTAGTCAGAAGCTGATTCTTCTCCCAGGCAGAAATCACCCTTTTAAGCGAATGCTGCCTGTGACAGCCTTGGTGAAAGAGTTACAAAGAAAATTAGATTAATTTTAATTTCTATCTTCAGTGCTTTTATGATGCTAGGAAATATTTCCTACCAGAAGGCTCAGTCTGAGGAAAAATTGTGGTTCATAAAGATGTAGACCCCAAAGAGCCAGCAGCAGGCTGTTATTCAGATGCAAACTTGTTGATGAAAATAAAAGAAAAAAGTGAAGAGTAGGCTCTGTCACCACTTCAGCTGTAGGACAGAGAGCTTATTGTGCTTAACTTGCACCTTGAGAAACACTTAGGGAGTTTATGGCTTTGGTTTTTTATTTTTGTTTATTTCACTTTGGTTTGCTTTTAAAACTGTAACTAACCTTTCTTATCACAGCCAAAAGCCAGGTCACATTCCTTGTTAATGAGGGAACAATCCAGAGCTCAGGGAATTCGGCCTCACACTGAAAAGAGAAGACACAAAGCTGAAAAGGCAATTGGAAACTTTAAAATTTCAGTTTTGTGTCACTATAAACACTTGGCCTCCTTTTCATCCCTGTGGTAACTTTTATGACACCTCCCGCTTACTGAACAAATAGACAGAAGTATCGTAAGGCCTCTCTTTCACAGAAAGTCTGAAAATCACGATCAGGTGAGCTTTTGCCCTTCTGCTCTACAGGAAATTTCCATCTTCCCTGGACTACATTTTGGTTTTACAGTTATACTGCCCTAGAGTGACTCCCCACCTGACACTGTCCCCTGGCACTTGGAGCCCTAAGCCCTGCACTACTGTGGGTCACAAATTCATGTAAGCCTGTCTTTGTGTTGTCAGTAGTTAGCTGGGCCACTCTTTAAAGTAAAAGCATACCAAATGGAGTCAGGTGACAGTGACACTCTGTTACCTCTTAGAGTCCCATCCTCCTCTGGCCTGCTCTCCTGGAATTATTTGGGTAATGGCTGTAGAGCAGATCTACCAGCACATCATCCAAAATGACATCACTCAAAGGCCTGGTGTCACATTAGAACACAGCAGAGCCATTATAGACACAATAGACCAGGATAGCCTTCTCTCATGTTTCATGAACTCTCAGGAGGTCAACCCAGCATACATGACTAATGGTAACTTTCAGCAGAAGACACAGTATTTGGTGAAGCCCTTTCCTTTGCCTTCCAAGACTGCTGCAAGCATTCTTGGATGGATAGCCAGGACCATGCTAGTCCCTTCCATCAAAGATTTGCCTTCAGGGTCTTCAGATCTGTTACCCTGCAGGAGGAGTCCTCATCTGTCTCTGCCATGCTGCAGCCTCCAAAATTCTCTTTGACCTTCAGCCATAGCCTCTCAAGAGCACTGCTTGGAGACAAACACTGCCCATAGGCCCTGCACATCTCACTCTGTGTTCATTTCTTCGTCCACTCACTGCATCAAAAATGGTTTTCTCCTCCTCCTTTGGCACTCAGACATGTTCTGGAGTCCTACAGACAGCTTCACCCTGTTTCACAGGACTCTCCCAGCACTTCTCATATGCATTCTTGTGTTATCAGGATCCTCCACATACGCATTCTTGTGTTATCAGGATCCTCCACAACTTGGCTTGTCCTCCAGTACCCTCATACAGTTTGGTTCCCAAGCAGTTTTCATAGTGTCCATCAACCTCTTCCTTTTCCAGCCTAGGGATCTCCTCTCATACCCAGTCTCCTGGTTCTTCCAACTGCCTTCACTGCTCTGCACTCCTCCTACAGATTATTTTTTCTGGAAGTGTCTGTCTGTTCCTAGTCCTTCTTTTGGCAATGAACAATTCCTTCACTCATCCTGACTCCACCTCCCTTATGTCATTCCTCCCTAAGCAGTCCTGGAGCTGTGCATCTTGCATGAGAAACATGGTGTGCTCTCAACAGCATGCACATATGTACCATACGAAACAAGTCACTTGTATAAATGGGCCACAACAATAAAAGTGTATTGCCTAAAGGAAAGCGAATTCGGGCCAGGTGGAAAAGAGACAGCATTACCTGCTGCTGGTAGGTAAAGTAGGAATTTACAAGTCCAAGACTGAGAAGGTAGAAAAGAGGCACTCCATACCAAGATGAAAATGGTAGCAGCAGAATATACAGATGTTGGTGGACATGCTTTTTCAAAAAGCTGGTCCAGGAAGCAGAGAGTTCTCCCAAACTGTTACAAACTACCCTAAGCAGAGCTCAGCAAAATGAGCCTGACTGAAAAATACAGAGACAAAAAGAGATTGTGCAGGCATCAGACATCTGAGGCAACTCTCTCTGTGCTAGATTCTCTCTCCTTCCTTCTATCAGAAGACGATCCACTTGCAGAACTCTCTCCAGACAGAGATCTTTCTTGGTCCCTTTGGAGAAATAAATTCACTGCTTAGAGGGTGTAAGCCAGCTCTCCTTTCTGAGAGCAAAAAAGCTAAATGACAGGTTTCATTACTCAGTTCAGCCCTGAGCTATCTTCAGGCTCAGAACACATTTAAAAGAAAAAGGGCAGACGGAGTTAATCTCTTCCCCAGCTCTTGCTTATCTCCTCTCCTCAGTTCAAAACTGTCTCTTCTCCTTGTTACCCAAAGCAGCACTCTATCACGTTCAAGGCTTTGGTATCCCTTATGGTCTAGGTCTAGAATTGTCACTTGCCATCAGCATTGTCTATTGAGTGACTTGCTCAGTAGCTAGCTGTTTATGCCTGTTGCCTTCCTGAGGAGACTGAACCCAGCACACCCATCCTTACATGTCTACAGTCACAATTTCCCACTTTCTCTAAATGTAGGATGAGGAAAAGGTACAGTAAGAGGCTTGTCCAGTAAGTAAGTAAGTAAGTAAGTAAGGCTTGTCCAGGTCAGCACTAAAGAAACCCTTAAGTCCTTACTCCTAGCCCCTCTTACATCTGCTTGCATACAAAGTGCTCATATTACAGGTGCAAAGTGAATACAGAGTTAAATTAGCACACTTTAAACAATCTAATGCAGATCACCTTCCTTTTGATTCGTAAGTAGAGAGTTGTTCTCTGTTCTTTTTCGTTTGTTTTCTGGCAGTGAGAAAGCATTGAGAAATTTTCACCTGCCCTCACATTTTTCACTTTGTTCCTTACTTTGCAGTTCATCCAGAGCTTTACTTTTGCATACCTGTTTGCAATCAGAACCACTTCACTGTCACATTTCCACTTCAGTATAATACCAATATCGTTATTAAAACCACATACAGTTCCCTGAGAAACTGTACCATTTATTCCAGGAAATGAAACAGTCAGAACAAGAGTATTATTAGTCCCACTTTATTTTCAGGCATAGTGGTTTTATGATTTATTATGTCCTCTTTAGAGTTTGGTGTGCTGTTTGTTCCACAGCATGGTCAACCTGAAGCCAACAAAGGGAAATACAACTAAAGATTTAGAAAAAAAGAATGGTTCAATGGAATTTACTTTTAAATAAAAACAAACTGGTTTTGAAGAACACTGAATTAAACAAATGAAGTATAATCTGATTCTTATCTCATCTCCTCTTTGTGCAATAAGTTTACTGCATTTATCTTTTTTCCCTTGTCATTTATTTCCTAAGAAGTAACATTTATAATGGAGATCAGTGGGTCTGAAAGGGTGCTTTATGCAGCTATCAAAATGAATTGAAGTAAGTCAAGCTACTAGAATTCTGATTAGGACTGGTCCCTTGCTAATCAAACTTGTCTGCACATGACTCATTAAAATTGGATAATCAGAACACTTTCCATCCATGTGTAAGAAGTGTCTTGTGTTCCAGGAGAGGTTTCTCCCACAAGCTGTTATACCTGGCCAGGCATAATTCTGTTTTGGATGGAAAAACTTTTTAGCAAGGTCACCCAAGCTGTCCTGGGTATATGGTCAGGCTTGAAATTTCACCCAACGTGCCCATATTACAGGACTGCAGCTGCAAATATAAAAGATGAGTACACAAAGGACAAATAAGAATGACTCTGTAGGCAACAACACCCAACCAAACAATGCTGATCTGTTTGTGTCCAGAAGGTAGTAAAGGTCTATTCTCCAGAATCAGCTAAAGCATCACCTCTTAGCATTGCAATATTTTCTGTCCAGAAATTAATACAAATCTTGGGAACACAAGTCCTTAGACAGCATAGCATCTTTCCTAGACTGTGAATGGTCACTCTCAGCGAGTCATATTTTAAAACTAATGATGCCTGCCCCCTCTGAAGGCTGGCTATAGTTTCTTACTGGGACGTACTTACCCACTGCAGACAAACCCTGATCTCCCTGAGGTATGCCCTACCTGGAAGCAACATCCATGATCTCTATTCCAGTTTGGCCACTTGAAGCTGTGGTCTTCCCTGTCACCCCTTCTCCACCCAGAGTGCCCTGAAGACAGAGAGACAGCACCTAGACCTGAAACAGAAACTTCCTCTCCACTCCTCACAGGTACAAGGCTTCATGAGGGCATGGGCAAAGCATGCATACTGAAGAAAGATGCAAATATAGACAAAGTTTTCTGGAAGAAAAGGAGGGAGAGGAAAGGGAAACACAGAAAATAATGAAAAGGAGCAAAGGCAGCAGCAGAGATCTTACCCTTTACTGAGCCAAGTGCACAGCAGGTAACTTTGCATGCCCAGGAAACTCATCTACCCCACCACATTAGGGAAACGGTCTCCCAAGGAAAACCACAGTCATGGCATGCTGTTCACACCTTTAAGTCCTCCAGAAGTCTTCCAGAAATCAACAATACAATAGCTGTTGGCAGTTCCAAACTTTAGAGAGATAAGCTGCTGCTGATAAGCACAAGTCTCTCCCCGTATGCGAGCTTTGGCACAAGAATAAACACCACAAGCACTTTATGGCAGTCACATAGCTCAAAGTGGGCATGGGAAAGGAGGTTAAGTCACTGCTTAATTTATATGTATTTCTGCAGTATATCAGTGAAATTTCAAGTTCTCTGGATCTTTTTCCATCTAAAATCATGGCTTTGTTACCAAAGTGAGCAAAACATAGGATTTTTCAATCACTCCCTACAAAACACAAAGAACTACTCAAAGACATTTGAAAATAAATTATTGGGAGAATGAGATCTGCACTGGCACTTTTCAGACTGGCTTCTCAAATCAGCAAGCTAGGCTGTCTGAGCTCGTTCATATTCAAAGTTGGAGATCAAATCAAATTAAGCTATCAGAAACTAGAGTGGGTTCTCCATATTAAAATTGTCAGTCAAGTGTTAAATTTTAGTGCTTGATCACATCATATAATCAGTTCAGGTTGCCTAACTGATCCAATATAAAGTCACAAAACTGGTGAAATGCCAAGAATAACACACTACCTGAGAACAGGTTCCAGGCTCTGAATGAAGAATAGGTGTAAACAAAAGCTACAGCTGTGGATCTGTCATTTAGTGGACAGGCTTCCACAGGTCATACAGTAATCTGGATCAAATCTCTTTCTCAACAGCCGACACATAGGCAAATCACCTCAAATTCTTCCAATTCTTCATCTGATTTAAGCCAAGAGGTTGGAGGTCCTGTCTGATTTTCTCTGGTGTGTTTTTCTACTGATTTATTTATATACTACTTCTCCTCAGGTCTTCAGATTGGCAGTTCAACAAATCAGGCATTCCCTGCTGCTAACAAGATTATTTGGATATGTCAACTAGGTGATAAAGTGAAAAGAGGATCTACTTTCTTCTTATTCCCCAATATGCATCTTTTCAAGAGGGTCTTGCACACCACTTGTTCTCTGAATTTACTGTTGATTTCATAAATATAAATTTATTGATTTTATTAACCCAAGAGAACAGGTGCACAATTGTATCAACACTTGATTGATTTTCAAAAAAAAAGTTGGTCACTTGTAGAGGTCTATTTTCCCCCTTCCGGACCAACTTGGTTTTCACAGCTCTGCCAGTATCATTGCCTCAGCTATGAACAACTGAGAAAGTCAAGGATTATGCATGAAGAAAACTTCCTGATGCAGTACCATAAGGAGACCACAATGATCAAGGCAGACATAATATGTAGTCTGAAACTAATTAGGATTATCCAATAATTATATTCTGGAGAGTGCAGTGCTTTACAGCCTTGTGTTACAACTGCAGTGGGCAGAAGAAAAGGCCATGATTTGACCATCTAGTTTCTCAAAGGTGCTTTATCCACCTTGGGATATATTGAGTTTTCAAACCATTAAATATACACCTATTATGTGAGAATCCCCAGAAAAGGAGTTAGGGCTGTGTTTCTGGAGCAAGGCTCCCACAGCACCTTAACCTTGCATTTGAGGATCTCATTCCACCACTTCATACCACACCATTAAGATATCAAAACATATCTCTCAGACTGCCCTGACCTCTTCTGTCACTTGCTGTGTGTCCAGTCAATTCTAGTCAACACACATGGTAGCATTTTTACTTCTGCTGTCCCACTCTTTCTCTCCTCTGTGTGCATACATCTCTCCTCTGTCTATGCACATCTCCAGACATTAAAGGTCCTATGTTTTGTTCTGTAGTTGAAAAACATCATCAAAATCAAGTACAGGCAATTTCAGCTGCAATAAAGACTTTTGAAGAGACCGACGCTTCAGAAGACTCACTTCTGCTTTCTTGTAGCAGACTGTCAGTAAAGTGAATCTTCATAAGCAAATCTATAATGGCTTATCTCCTAGATATTGTGCAAGGATTCACCAAATAAATCTCCTGGCTTTGAGAAGCATGTGCAGAATTTGAAAGTTTGTATTAGCTATATCATGCAGACACTAGTGCATGTAATTTTTTTGTGTGGTCTAAGAAAGCAATGGAAGGCAACAGGTTACACTTAGAAGATGACTGGAAAAGGAAATAACAAATTGATAATAGCTGACAATAACATTCTTTGATGTTTTTTATTTCTATTGCATTTAGTCAGGAGTAAATTTGAAATCAGGCACTAAAGATCAGAGCCAGAGAAGCAGCAAGCATTCAAGTCATGCAATGTAAACTGAAAACAGACAAAACTTCTTTCTTTTCAGTTGCCAGACTCTAATACTTATTAAACAGTTACTTAGAAAAAAAACAGAACAAAACCTACAAAAAAAGCCCCAAACACAAAACTACAAGTCCACTTCCACTGAGACTCTTTGGTGAGTGCAGAATTTTACAAGTAAATTTATCCATTTGGAAAACTAGGGTATTCATCCTAGCACTTAAATGGAGTCAAGCACGTGTGAAAATGGGAAACTAAGTTGAAGCATACGTGGAAGGAGAGACCATCTGCTCCTTTAAGGGTACCTGATCAAGGTACAAAAGGGGTCAGAGACTGTGAACTGTGACCAGTCAGTACACTAGTCTGGCTGAGCCCTGCGCCTGACCACCACAGTCTGTCCTGTCTGTTCTTACCTAACCGCTCCGTGTAATGTCACTGTCTATCCTGTGTGTGCGAGTGCTGCAGGGACTCAGTGCCAGCTGCTGGGGGACCAGTGTGAGAGGACAGTTGCTGCAGTCAGACTGGGGGTGTGGGTGCCCGTGGCCTTTGGTGTTGGCTCCTGGAGCGAGCGGGGGGACACAGTGCCAGTGACTGGAGCAAGGGGGTTCTTTAACCTCCAGCCACTGAGGCAGGAATGGGCAGGTGTGTGCATGAATGGTCCAGGAGTTCCTTGTTCATTCATGTAGGCTTCTCTGTTCATTCATGCAGGCTTTCTGGTGACTTCCTGTTTGTTGGGACACATCACTCCTGAGCTTGGAGGAGGTGATCTTTGAATATTAACCAGCTTTCTTGGGCCCCTCTTCCCTCCATGGGCTTCCTTTGTCCCATGGTACTCTACTAAGCAGATCCCTGAAAAGGCCAAGGTCCGCTCTCCTGAAGGCCAGGTTAGTGAGTTTGCTGTGCGTCCTCCTCACTGCCCTAAGGATCTTGAACTCCACCGTTTCATGGTCACTGCAGCCAAGGCTGCCCTTGAGCTTCACATTCCCCACCAGCCCTTCCTTGTTGGTGAGAACAAGGTCCAGCATAGCACCTCTCCTCATTGGCTCCTCTACCCCTTGGAGAAGGAAGTTGCCGTCAGTTCATTCCAGAAACCTCATGCCTTGCTTATGCCCTGCTGTGTTGTCCCTCAAACATATATCAGGGTGGCTGAAGTCCCCCATGAGGACCAGGGCTCGTGAGCGTGAGGCTGCGCCTATCCGTCTGTAGAGGGCCTCATCCACTTGGTCTTCTTGGTCAGGTGGCCTGCAGCAGACCCCCACTATAACATCCCCTGTCCCTGCCCTCCCTTTGATCCTGACCCACAAGCTCTCTGTCGGCTCTTCATCCAACCCCAGGTGGAGCTCCATGCACTTCAGCTGGTCACTAACACAGAGGGAAACACCCCTTTCTTGTCTCCCCTGCCTGTCCCTCCTAAAGAGTCTGTGTCCTTCCATTGTAACACTCCAGTCCTAGGAGCCATCCCACCACATTGCTGTGATGCCAATGTGATCATAGCCCTGCAGGCATGCACATGTCTCTAACTCCTCTTGTTTATTCCCCATGCTATATGTGCTTGCATAGAAGCACCTAAATTGGGCCCCCGATGAGGCTGACTTACTGGCTTGAATTCCTTTGCACTGCTCTTCAAGTGCTCTGCTGCTGACCTGGGATCCCTCTCCAGCTCTGGGCATCTATTGCTGGCATAAAACTGCTAGGAGTGGGATGGATGGAAGTCCCCCTCAACTTTAGCTTAAAGTTGTTTAAAGTTCCCAGCACCTTAAGTTTAAAGCCCCCTTCACCAGCTTGCAAGACTATGACCGAAGATGCTCTTCCCCTTCTCTGACAGATGGACCCCATCAGCCCCCAGTAGATCAGCTTTCTCAAAGTGAGTCCTGTGGTCTAAGTCACCAAACCCCTGGCTGTGGCACCACTCGTGTGACCATTTGTTGACTCACCAGCTTTGACTGGCCCTTTCAAACCCCTTCCCTTTGACCCAGAGAATTGATGGAAAAACTGCTTGTGCTCCAGAGTCCCTTACAGCATCTCCCACGGCTCTGTAACCGTTCCTGATACTCCTCAGACTGCCCCTGGCTGTGTCACTGGTGCCCATATGAACCAACAGCAGCAGATAATAGTGGACTGTATGAGGTTTCATTGTCTCTCAAATACATCCCTGATACGAGTCCCCAGCAAGCAGCACATCTCTCTAGAGAGTGGGTCAGGTCGGGAAATGGGTGCCTCTGTACTTCTCAGAAGAGAGTCACCTACTACTATCACCTGTTGCCTTTTCTTAGTTGCGCTGGTTGTTATACAGGGAGCAGATCGGGCTGCCTTACTCGGCTCCAGCACCTCTCCTGATGTGATCGGTCAATCTTCCTCAGTCTGCAGAGCAGTGAAGCAGTTCTGCAAGGGCACCTCAGGCTTCGGGGGAAGCCTCTTCCTCTTGCTGGTCCTTGCCCTTGCAAGCTTCCATTCCTCTGCATTACTGGCCCCTCTCCCTTCTGTGTGTGCCAGTGAGGGAGTTTTTGGCCGTTTGGCTGTGGGCTGTGGGTCCACTGCAGATTGCGCTTGGAACCAGCTATTTAACTCCTTCTTGGCCTCCGTGATGCACCACAGACTTCTC
>NW_010115175.1:0-3771 GCF_000699245.1 Pterocles gutturalis | reverse complement strand
CCCGCCTGCCGCAGGAGGCTCCACGTGGGCACACCTTCTGCAGGCAGGTCCCCACCTGTCCCTGCCCCAGGAGAAAGGTCTGGGCATCTTCTGCAGTTCCCTCTGGGTGGAGGCATCGGCCACCGCTGGGGTAGATGGTGCAGACACCCCAGCTGAGAGCAAAGGCTCTAGCTCTGGATGGGGCGTCTGCACCATCTTTGCTCTCAGATGGGTGCCCACCGTTCTGCCATGAGGGTCAGGCAGGATAAATGCTCTTGACCTGTGCAGACGGTCACACACGGTGCCCGGTTGCTGGGTTCTGTGTACATCCAGTCTCGCACACGGCCCATGCCACTCTCCTCCTGCAGAGAGACACCTCCTGAGCCACCCGCCCCGCGCCCCCCGACGCGCCACGCCCCATTTGCCAGATGCCTTCAGGCGGGGGAGGGGGCGTGGAGGGTAGCCTGCTATGGCTGCTGTTAGTCCTGGCCCTTGTGAGAGCTGCTGGCTCATGAGGGGTCTCTGGGCTGCCCGGCGTTTCCCCAGCACAGGAAACTCTCCTGTACCCACGATTCCCACTCACGGCAGGATGTGCTTGCACTAGAGCTGGTTGCCCCTGCGATCTCTCAGAGGAAGTGGTCTTGCAGCCCACGTATGGGAGGACAAACAGCAAACATCTGATGACACTTACATTTCAGCAAGATTTCCTGATAGGCTCATTCTCACTGAAGTCCACAGCACCTCCCCTCCCTGTAGATCAGGGACAGGTAAACCTATAGAAAACACACATGCTTTACGGTCCCTTCACCTAAGAATCTGGACACTCGAGTAGTGAGTATAATGACTACATATATGTCCCTCACCCACCTGCACATGTGTAACAAACCAAAAGAAAACCCTAGAAAATGCTGAGGTTTTGTATCCCTGACTGTGATGCATCCAGGAAAGGGTAGCAAGACCACATACATGGAGAGAAAATTGAGAAAGATTCCCATAGTCCATAGTCCCCTTAGGACAACCCATAGTAAGTCTGCACAGTTCCACAAGCCCACTCAAACATCTCATAATAAATTTACTTATTCCCAGGAGACCCAAGAAAGTCTTGTTTCTCCCTTTTGCATTAACTGGAAATTTTTAGTTGAAGGTCACTGAACCTATGCTAGGTTCATGCAAAGACCTGTCCTTCATGGACCTAACAGCTCTGGCCAGCTTATTAAGGCTTGTGTATCCATCTTTTTATTACTTTTCCTACCTCTGGAATCTGTCTCTTATGCTGAATAGGCCTTAAACAGCTATCCCTATAAAACAGATATCTTTATGTTCCACATATGTTAGAGTGCTGTGAGCTGATAATGCTTTAGTGATGCTGTGAATCATGAAGATGATCCTGCGAACCTTTGGAAGGTGGAAATCTTTTTACTGTAAGGTAAAAGCCTGACCAACAAACCTGGACCTAAGATTTTGGTTTTCAGTTTACATAGTTTTACCCATATACAGAAAAACCCTGTTTTCTAATTCAACCATCCAGCGTTCCTTGGCTGGGGGGAGGCAATGAGAGTATTAGTTTGATTTCTTGTGTAGGTTTGATTTTTTGTTTATGTGACCATGTGTTTTAGAACAGCATTTCATTTCCACAGTGAATTAGAAAAAATAGTAAGAATAAGGTAAAATAGGAAAGGTATATGTGAGGGGATTAAAAATAACAAAGATATTTTACCATTTGAAGATAAAGTTTTGCAAATTGGCAGGCCCATCCACTGCACTGCCTGTCCATGGATTTAATTACACAATCCAAGGCTGGATCCTACATAGAAAATCAAGAAAATGCAGAATTGATTAACTAGACCTGATGAATAAGATACAGTTTTCACAATTGTGTAAAGCCAATGACAAAACAGGTACAGCAAGCTGGTAGGGTAACACAGATATAAATGTCTAGTCCACAGCCCAGAGCTTTGGCTGTGGAAAGACTGCCTTCACGAAATTTGCTGAACTTCTTTTTATGAGTATCTGGACTCACAGAGAGACAGAGAAAATGGCAACTGATGGATGTGCTCCATCCCAAGTCAATGGAGAGGCCCATTTTTTTCTGACAGCCTATTTCCTAACTAAGGATTCAGCTTTCTGCTGCCCATACCAGCAATACCTAGGATGCTGTTCTGAAGTGAGCCAGACCTACCATCCAAATACTCCTGTTTCCAAATGGCTCACATCATCGATTTTTTTCCCACAAATTCCTGTATGTATGTTATAGCAAAGCAACTTTCCCTGACCTACCGCAAAGATGATTCTGAGATTAAGTTGGCTAGGTTATGTTGGTTGACCACAGTTCATAGTTGTAGGTAGGTTAGTTCAGATGTTCCAGTAGGGCCCTTCTCTCCACTCATCAACTCCCAATCCCCACAGCATGTCTTGTAGCCATGGCAAGAAGCAAATTCCACATCAACAGAGGCTAGAAGTTCACTCAAGGATAACAGACAACAGCATGGCAACTGGCTTCTACTTGTGAGCATTTCCTCAGGATCACTGCTATGAGAACAGTCCAAACTGACAGAAGGCTTCTGAAGACAAAGCTTGTTGCTAGAAACAGCTCTGTATTGATGCAGAGCCGATTTTATTTTCTCTGCTTCTTTCATCTTAATTCATCATTTCATTATACAAAGTTACAAAAAATTAAATACATCCAATTACAGAATTTCAAAATGCATCCAGAAATAGAAAGGGACCAAGCCCACAATTAGCACAGTCCTTAATGCACTTTCATAAAGTCCATAGCAATTAAGTTGCAAAGTACTGCAGTTTATACAAACAAACAAAAACAGGGGTGGGGTAGAAATGTTTGTTTCAGAAACAAAATAGATGTCACAAACAGCAAGACTGTACAACAAGCTACAGCATGGTTAACATTGCTTAGTGACTCTGACTGCTGCCTGCACAGAGTCAGCATCCTTCCAGATGGGACATCATTTGAGAAAGAGGCTGGAAAAGGATGGACTGCTTCTATCAGAGGTTCCCACTCCAGGCACAAGAGCTGAAATATGCCAAGAGCTATGGGATAGCTAAGAGAAATCTCTTCCACATCAGTGTCTGGCCCCAGAAAGACGGCCCATACCAAAAAAAATCTGTCAGCTCGTACTGAAGTAAAAAAACTTGGGGCTCATACTGAAACAAAAATTTTGGCAGTTCGTACTAAAAGAAAAATGTTGGCGGCTCGTACTGAAATCAAAATCTTGAGGCTCGTACTGCAATAATAATTTTGGGGCTTGGGCTGAAATAACGAACTTGGGCTTGGAATTGAAATAACGATCTTGGGGCTGGGGATGAATAAAAGACCTGGGAGAGGGGCTGGGGCTGAACTGATGCAGATCTGGAGCTGAAATACAGGATAGGGCAGGAGCTGAAATCACGATTGTAGGGAAGGGGCTGGGGCTGAAACATCCAAGAGCTGGAGCTGAGATAACAACTGCAGGGCTGGAGCTGATACACTGACCCTAGCGCTGGAGCTGAGACGATGCAGAGCTGGAGCTGAAGCTGAAATACCAACCGTGGGGCTGGAGCTGAAGGAACAGAGAGCTGGAGCTGAAATCATGATGGCAGGGCCAGAGCTGAAATCACGACCGTGGGGCTGGGGTTGAAATAACGATCTTGGGGCACGTACTGAAATAATTTTGGACGCTCCTACTGAAATAAAAGTCTAGGCCCAGGGGCTGAATTAAACATATTGGGTCTCGTACTAAAATAAAAGCCTTGGGGCTCATACTGCAATAAAAAACTTGGGGCTCATAATGAAAT
>NW_010115174.1:90462-116276 GCF_000699245.1 Pterocles gutturalis | reverse complement strand
TGTCCATGTCTCCAACAAAGATGTTCAACTTGTTCATTTACAATATGGTTTAGAAAAATTTCTAGCTTTTTTGAGTGGAACAGACTTGAGAAGCAGGCGGGTAGAGTGCGCATCTGTAACCTCTGTAAACAGACTTTGTTAGTTTGGTGGGATCTTGCCATCCATGGCTGCAACTCTAACCAGTCATCCAGTCACTGAAAAATACAGCATCAGAATCTTTTTCAGAGACTGTCTGTTGGCCTTAGGTTGCTTTGTTCTTCAGCTTCGGGTCACATACAGACATTCTCTCTTAGAAACTCAACATGTGTAGTATAAACCAGTTTTTAAAATCATACCAGTAAGAGTTTGATTCTGTCATGTGAAAAATGCAGGGTTTGGATAAGGATGCTCGTGTCATCCAAGTTGACTCAAAAGAAGAGAACAGTGCACTAGAAATAACTTGCTCATTGTAAATGAGTGTATGTCATTGTTGTTTTGGTTAAGAAATTTACCACTTTCTTTGATGTGAAGGTATCCTTTTTCCTGACTTGTGTGAAAAGGAGAAGTTTCAGGTTTCATTTATTAATCAGGCTGTTCTGGCAGATGGCAACCGCTGCTACATACAGTGTCTCTGTGTGGGCTGGCATGAGCAGTGGTGTTTGACAGCTGCAAAATATACCCGTTTTCATGTATTATATATTTCATTTTTATACTTGTTTTCATGTAGCACTTTTCTGTTAATACACAACACTTTATGCATTCTTTCTATTCTCATGCTCTACATATTATTTCTGTTAATTTGTTTATTAAATGTCAGCATTTTATATGGAATTATTTTCTTTGGCTGTTTCTTACTGCAAAGTTTTGCTTATTTTGAGAGAATGCTTTAAAATAAAACCCAAGTTGTAATTATTTTATATTGCTATTGATGCCAATGGTGTCTTTAAGAAAAATATCATAGCAATTAAAAAAAATTTACCTACTATAATGTTTTTTTGTCCCCCTAGTTTAAAAATTATCCTAAAATGACAAAACTCTATTAAAAAAGAAAAGAAAATAGGCAGAGGCATCACATCAAATTCTACTGGAAAATAGCTTTTACTATTATTAAAGACAAGGTATGCAGCAATATCTCTTGATGCATGTCAAAGAGAGACGATTTTAATCTCTAGGGTTTTTGCTAGATTATAATTCTGCAAGTTATTACTATTTATTAAGTGGCAAAATTATTTTTACTGTATCTCGTAAGTGATAACTAGGCATGACTAGTTGATCAGTTCATTAGGGGAGAATTAATTTATTTTAAAGCTAGAAATGCTTGGTGTTAGGGAGAGGAAGAAACAAAAAGAAGAAACATTTCCTGCATGTTAGAAAAAGCATTGAAATTATTTCATTTGCTGGAAGACTGGAATTTAAGTTTTAATCAGTTGTAATATTCTTTAGAAGATTTCTTGTCTTGACAGGTATCTGTATGGCCAAGTAATAATATAATTTAAAATTAATCCTTTTCCTTTTTTTTTTTTTCCTCAAAAATAAACATCTCAAGTCTTTTTCTGTAAGGTGAAAAAAGGGAAGATTAATTTCTCTTGAATGTGCCTTGGAAACTGCTCCATTTACTGTTTTGCCATTATAAATTGATGCTGGGCAATTTATATACTAGTGCTGCAGATGCAAGCAATTTTCAGATAAACCAGAAGTGATCGATCATTCTTGTGACTGCAGTATGAAGGGGGGAAAAAAGGTCATTAATTGGAAATTATATTTTTGGGAGTATCGCTTCCCAGCTCCTCCTGAGGACTGATTTAATCTGGCAGAAGGGTGACTTCAGCGGTGGTGCCTGCTTTAATGTGCTAATTAGTCATGAGACCTAGTTTTCTTTCTGGGAAGCAGTAAATAAACTTCAGTTTATTTCTGGATTACAGGATAGTAGTTGAAACAGCAATTAGAAAAATGGTTTTAGTAAACTTTTCTTTGAAAATACCTTTATGTTCAGAGAAGAACAAGCACGTGGACTTCTGGGCAAGCAAGGCAGGGATCTAATGCAAAAGAAAATTATTAGTAATACAGTAATTATGTGGTGATGAAGAACTGATTGTCCATACAAAGGAATTGGACCAGCTACACAAGCTTCATTCTGGCATCCTTAAATCCTGATGTTCACCTTTGATAAGAGAACAGTTGTGTTTGTGTGTAGTAACATCCTTTAAGGTAGAAGCTGAGGGTGAGCAGAATAAACAGGTAGGATGGGCAGCTGTGTGCTGCGTGTGGGACAGAGACAAAGGTAGCTAGTGACGGTCAGCTGTGCTTGCAGAACAGCAACCCATGCCACAGAGGCTGTGTGTTTCCTGATTTTGACATTATGAAGATAACATGCTGAATCAGTGGCATCTTTTTGTCTAGGGCCTGTTTTAGGATTACTTGTTTGCTATTTGTGCTAATAACGGTTTTGTTTTTTTGTTGCAGTGTTTGCTTTTTTTTAAACAAGAACAGAAGTAACAAGAGCTTCTCTGTTTCTCTGCAGCTTTTACGAGAGCTGAAGCACCCTAACGTGATTGCATTGCAGAAGGTTTTCCTTTCTCACAGTGACAGAAAGGTTTGGCTGCTGTTTGATTATGCTGAACATGATTTGTGGGTAAGTACGGATTTTCCTGAGTGTTTGAAGTAGTGTAAGAGGAGCTTGCTCAAACTGAAGTGTGTGTGGCATACCCTCATATAGCAGAGATGCATAAATTTCTTGCTCTCTAATTAAGTGTCTAACTGACATCCTGTTCTCTTGACACTTTAAAACTTGCAAAAGGCTACATAGAGTTTTTTTTAAGTCAGGTTTCATTTTGAAGCTAAAAGAATTTTCCTACAAGCTTTAACGGGAGTTAGAGAGCATTCCTAAATTGAGACCTTCCAAAATAGAGTTTGGAAATGTATTTAATATTTTATTTTTCCTCCAGTTTTACACACACACGCAAAAAAAAAAAAAAAAAAAAAAAGAGAGGGGCTGCTTTACTGAGTCCTTTCACTGGGGTATAGTGGAAGTGACTGACATTCAATTATCTAATTCTAAACTGTGAATTTGTGACAATGAGTGGAAAGAAAATAAGAAAAAAAGGTAAGCAGTGCTAATTGGGCCTGCTGATGGACCATCAATACATGGAAGAGTAGAGACTTAGATGTCTGTTTTTAAGTTTCCAGCAAAATATGATAAGATTTGATTTAATCTGTTGTAGAGGTGGACATCAATGACATCACGAGTTGAACTCAGATATAAATACTCAAGCTCCACACCTGTTGACGAGATGTGAATTGCTTGAACCTGGATTAATGTTTAAACTGCAAAGATATTATGCACTTATTAAGAGTAATCAATATGTTTATAATTCCTTTGAAAATACTGGCAAGGAGAAGAAGTGGTAGTGTTAATTCCAATACTATTTTTTAAGGTTTCAGTAATAAAGAAGTTGCTTTTACTAATGTTAGTGACGAATTGCCCTATTTTTTTGTACTTAGCTCTCAAGAGCTAATGAATATGCACTTGTAAATGACACAAAATTGTAATGTGGAAGGAAAGTAAACTTACACTGTGCAAAAAGATACTTCTGGCTCAGATCAAGTAGTCGTACTTCATTCCCCTTCGTATGCTTAAAAAACATTTAATTTGATTTCTTTTATGGGGTAGCAGCTTTGTATTTTAAAAGTTTACTTCGTCAGAGTTCAGTGTACACTGAGGGTTAGTCTATTTCTTACAACTGGTGACAGTGATGATGAGTAGGAATGCAGCAGCTAAAATCCTGGACAGAATTTATTTGTGCATCAGTTGAGTTTACTCATTGTACAGAACAACTACAGCAAACACATTTTACTGCTACATTGAATGGCATGTTTTTTCTAACCTTTTCCATTTGAATTTATTTTGGGCATGTGGTTTTTACACTATGTGGTGATTTTTCACATGATTTAACAGCTTTAGATAAAGAATCACCGCCGTCTAATGTTCTTACACTCCTCACACCTGGTTGGGTATTGGTTGCGATCTCAGTGAAGTTGATTATTTTCTATTACTGGAGACTGAAATGTTTGTTACACTAGTTATTTGATGTAAACTGGTCTCCTACTTCCTAACTCTCTTACTTTTTTTTTTCCTATGGGACATGCTACACAAATCATTTCTGCTTTCTTGTGTAATTACCCATGTTTCCTTGCTTCTTAAGCCTTTGCCAGGAATTCTTTTTCCTCCCTTGCATAAAGTTAGCCATGTTCAAGGCACTCTTGGTTCTGGCTTAACCTTGGTCCTCGTTTCCTTTACTGTCAGCACTTCCCAAGCATCACTCTTAATTCCCCTTTTGTCTCTTTTGCTCACTCCCAACTTTGTGTCTTTTTCCACGCTGCCTCCTACACATGGAAAAGCCTCCCAATTAACGTACGTAAAGATCCTTCACTATCCTCCTTCCAAAAACTCCTGAAAATCCACTTATTTTGTAACGCATTTCAGTAATAACAACCACTTGTCATTCTGTCTGTGTTGTGTTGTGTTTTGCATTTCCTGTGCTTTACAGCTTGTGCCCTTTCAGCTCTTTGGGGTAGAAATTGTAGTAGGGGATTGGCACATTTTGTTATTGTTTCGCACCATGTGCTCCCCCAGTACTACATAGAACCAAAATAAGTCTATTCATTGTGAGTACCAGTGTAGAAGGATTTCAGTTTTGGAATTGCAGATGTGCTGTCACTAGAGAGATGTAGATTCCCAGAGACCAGTGGTTTCAAATATAGGTAGTTCAGAGTTGCTTACCAAAATTTGTCTTAAGTATGGGAATCATCCTTCTGCTCAAAGCTCCCCAGCTTTAGTAACTCCTGTTGGCCTCAACGAGAAGAGTAAATGCTCATCACTGACAAACATCAGATTAGTTAAAATCATTAAATTTTTCAGTTTCTGTACTGGAAACATTTGGCAAGAGATGAATAAACTGTATTAGATGCTATCTTATTCTGTTCATTTTGGAATACGGAAAAAAAAATTGTCCTGTTCTAATGAGGAAAAGTGATGGTGCCAATTAAGCTTATTAAAAAGTTCTTTTATGGTGAGCAATAACTTTTTTTTCTTTACTTTGCATTTAATTCCCAAGGATTAGACTGCTCAAATCTGAAATTTGAGTGTAGATAGCATCATGCTTCATAATTTGCTATAACTTCTGTTGATACCATTATCAAGGGATGAAGAAAGCTATGCTAATCTGAACTACTTTTGACAGGTATTGGTGAAGACTTACTATGTTGTCCTTGCCTACAAACGTATTCACCATTTAATAACTAAGCCTATTAAGGATTTTCCTTCATCACCTCTCAAGTTACATTATACAAAACAATGCAAAGACATGCATGAGATTACAATAATATCTAAGAATATAGGAATTCTTTTGACCAAATGATTTATTACTCGTTTCCTTTAGTTACCAAAGTTCTTAGTGTAATCCACAAATTATTTCTTTATGATTTTTCTTGGCTATTCGTCTGTCATCTGGTAAAGTTCTTAGGCTGTTGGATGTGCCGCATGTTAATTTATAATGTATTTTCTACACTGTCGTCACTGCTTGTGTATGCTCATGCCATAAAGTAAATGCAAGATTCCTTAGCTTGTACCTCAGTGTAAAAGGAGGATCTGATGTAAGGCTAAAAATGTGTTTGTCCACAGATGCCATTGAATGTCTCATACATTATAGGCCACATCCTTTCTTAATTCCTGGTAACTTGCTTCAGTCTCACACCTTTATATTCCAGTCATCTGAAACGTTCAGCTTCAGATGTTCATAGTCACAGAACCAACCATCTCCTGTTCCTTCTCTTGTGAGGGACATTCCTTTTCCAATATCTACTCGTAAGGTCTTGGATGCTTTTAATCCAAATTGTATCCAGGTTTTTGGCCTTGATTAATTTATGTTGAGATGAAAAAATTTAATTCAGTTAACACATAGATGAGTTAATCTTAAAACCCCAAGTGGAATTGATACTATTTTTAAGTTACCTTTTCAAGTACACAGTTAGAACTTCATAGCCTTACAAAACTATGCATGGATGAAATCTTTCCAAGAAAAAATGTAATTCCTTCAACTGATATGTGTATTTTTCTGCCATGTTAATTTTTGATCTTTTTTTAAAAAAAAGGTTGTTTTAGATGCATGAGCTCTTGCAGTTTTATCACGAACGAATAGCTTGCTTTCCTATTCAACTTCCTTGTAATTTCTTATTTTACCTTAGTCTTGAGTTGTACACTGCTGTCCAGAACTTCCTACGTAAAGCTCATGCACTTTAAGACACTATTCAAATTTATATTAAATATATTAAATGCATGATGATTACTTAATTGGATTTTAAGAAAAGTTTATTACAAATGATATCTGCTCTGGAGGTGACTTCTATTTGTTGTCAGTGTAGTTACTTTTTAGCCATTGGTGAGGTTATAATACTCAGAGCTTTTCTTCTGTTCCCAGCTACTTTCCTATAGTTTTACAGCATCAGCTTTTTGGTATTGGAAATATTTTCTAAAGCACACATTTTGTTTTTAGTCATGGAGGCAAGCACGTATTCGATGTCCTCAATTCCCTAGTCTCTATATTTTGAAATGAGATATTTGATTCTAAGCAACATTTTAGTAACTTTTTTTAAATGTTCTGAATTGGTAGGGTATCTACTTTTCTAGCTATGGTACAGAGTTAATTCTCAGACTTATTTTAATATGTGCGTGTAACTTCAAAGCTTTAAGATCCCTTTTTGTGGAAATCTATGTTGTAACTTAAATCAGAAGCTTCTGAATTTTTTTTTATCTCATTCTGAAAAACAGTGACATTTTTATCACAGAAAAAGGTGTTGAATGTGTTTTGTAGTCATGAAAACCATTGTTGGTTCTTAATAAGTGATTAAATAAATTATTAACTATGATTTGATAATATTGAATGTGCTGATACAGTCACTATCCAAGACCAACTAGACCATGATCTGGGTATTTTTGAGATTTGGTTGAATGCCTCTCTCTTATTATTAAGCATTCCAATGATCTCTAACAACTATCTGCTTAGCAGCAAATACCACTGAGAAACGTGGAGTAAAATTAATCTTGAAATTGTTGTTGATAATAATAAAAATATATGGACAGACTTACTTTGTGTTATATGAAATGCTTGTTGTGTATATATTCTATTCTGCTTTTAAAAAATGTAGGGTAGAGAGTATAAGCATAATTGTGTGTAGTTAAAAATAATTGTCATATAATGTGAAGGAGAAAATATTCTTCCTACATGGGAACTTTGTAACACTAGCTGACTCTCTCAATATACAAATAAATGGACTTAATTTTGAATAATGTTCTTATAAGCTAAATGAAATTGTGAGGGTGTTGCATACTGATTTGTGTAGTAAACCTGCACATTTGTTTAATCGCATGAATGTTTTCTAATAGATCTAAGTTTTAAAGTCTTCCTCAAATATGGTGTAATCAGTTCTAATTCCTTCTTCCACTAGGCTTCAGTTTAGCTCTTAATCATGAGGATAAGTCAGGTGCTAGTTGATCACAAGTAATTTTATATATATGAAAATACTTTTCTCAGTGTAGCAGGTTTTTTTTCTCTTTTAATTTTTTCTAGTCATGTGTATGTTTTTGTTTTAATTCAGTCCTGCTCCACTAGGTGATTCTCTGTTGTGTCCGTATTTACTAGTACAGGATTCTGCTACCTGGCAGAAGAATGTAAGATTTCTTGGGGTAGAAGGTAGTGGGCTGACATAGGCTTTGATTGCTTTAAAGTTACAATTTTTATCGTAGCCATTGTTACGGGAAGTCTTTATGGCATGATTTATACCTTCCAAATGTAATAGATGGGGCCTTTTTGACTCTAAAGGAATGGTTGGACTTCTTGCAGAGAGCAGCGCCATTCCTTGTCAATAGCTGTCTGTTCTGAGAACGTGCTTGTCACTCAAAACTTCATTTTTCTGCCAGAGTCGTGGGGATTTAAGGGTAGTTTATGTGGGTTCATTTTCTGTACCACAGAGTTGGAGGAAACAACAGGTAGGAATAGACCTCAAAGACAGAGGCAAGGGTGCAAAAGCATAAAGTGTGT
This sequence comes from Pterocles gutturalis, assembly GCF_000699245.1. Taxonomy (NCBI): domain Eukaryota; kingdom Metazoa; phylum Chordata; class Aves; order Pterocliformes; family Pteroclidae; genus Pterocles; species Pterocles gutturalis. The sequence goes on along the minus strand of NW_010115174.1, from coordinate 108,201 downwards.
GAAGAATTAATGTGAACAGAGTGGCGTGAGTACTGAGTGTTTCAGACATGTACTGAAAGGGTAGCTGAATTCTCATGGTTTTTATTATCGTATAGAATTATTTTGGCATATTTAGGTCTGAAAGATGTAGATGACCTCGAAAGACCCCATCAAAACCTGGGAAAATTATACTGAATCTGTTTATGTCTGCTCTGTGCTTCAAAGCTTATGTATTTAAACCAAGTTGGCATTAGCAAAAAGTTAGTGTGTTAAAGCTCCTTTCACTGTTACTTAAAATGTCTTGACCTCTTGTCACTTGGAAATGGATTTTTCATTAGGCAGTTTGGTTAATGACATTCTGAGGAAGATACTTGATGATGACAGTGTACCGGCATCATTTAGAGGGAGAGTGTTGAGGCATATTTTTTCCTCCTTTCTCTTTTGAAGGACAGTTATGATTGCTGTAATGCTTCCAAAATCGGAAACTTAAGTGATCGCTGTAGAAATACTTTTACCCACTTTTGTTTTGATTTTGTTTTATTTTACTTGTACTATACTCTTGACAAAATTTTTTTTAATGTCTAAAACTTTGATGTCTGAAATGGGTCCCAAGTGTAGGCATATGAAGCTCTGATTTATTTTTGTAACAGTAAACAGATGTTACTCAGGTTAGTTGGGTCTGTCTTTGCTTCCTCTTTTTGAAAATTGTGCGAACAATGTACGGTTAGTTTTATACCGCCTTTAGATTTTGATTTATTCTTCCATAGCCTTTCAAGTGCTTTATGTTTAACACTCAGCAATATTAGTCACCTTTGTCTGGGTATTGATTGCTGAAGAGAGAAGACAGAAATAATTTTATGTTTAAAATGAGACTTGAAGCCATATGATCTGAGTCTTCCTCTTGACCTTGGCACAGATTTAATAAGTACCCAAGCTTCCATCTCTTTAGTATTAAAAGGTAATTTTACTTTTTACTGGTGGATTGACATAATTCTGTTTTATTCTCAAAGGCTGGATTAGGGATAGGATAGAAGGAAGGTATTTTGCTAAAGTGTGGGGGCAAACAGACAATTTACTTCAGCAGGGGGAGGCATCTGTGTTGACATGATTTGCATTTCAGTTTGAGGCAGACACATGTAATTTTGCAACAAGCATTGCCTTAAGCAACAGAACTCAGGTAGCCAGGTTTTCTAGGGGTTTGTGTCTTGAGGTCTATGGATCATCTCATGTCTGTCGAGAGTCACACTGTAACTTCATTTAGTCAGACATGCATAAAATCTCTCCTTTAGCTGGCTGCTTCCATGAAAACTTTCCAGGTCTGATTTGTTTGTTTGTTTTAACCTTGTCATACTGAACAGCAGTTCTTAGAATCAGGAATGGGATGGCACAAACACAGGGAGAGTATGTTTATATCAGTTTGACTTGCTCAGAAGCAGGCTAAAATTAGGATCTTTTTGAATGCTCATTTAACTCCTGAGTAAATACTGGGGGTTTTAATGAAATGGACTAAATGGGTTTGCTGTATATTGTCGTGCATTATGTTTACTTTGTTTATGGTGGAGCATTTAGAAAATGTACGTAGTTCCTCAGCAGCCAATTTTAAAATAAATTTCAACACACTAGGTAACACAGGCGGACAAATACTAGATCGCATATTGTTTGATAAGTCACTACTGTATTTTCTTTCCAAATGCTTAGCTCTGTTTTACTTCTGATCTATGATTGTTTATATGGTCTTGCCTTTATGAAAGCTAAAAATGTCTTACTGAAATAAACTGGTTCATCTGTTTTTCTTCTCAATTTTGTTATGTTTTTTTTAAGTTGAAAATAAGTTGAATAAGCAGTTAGTAAATAAAACCAATAGTCCCAGAGATTGCAAACAGCAAATTATAGCAAGCCTCTGGAAACTTAATTACTTTTCTGGATTTTAATATATGTATACTTTAATGTTGGTTAGTGAAGTATTTAATTTAATTTAGGATATGGACTTAAAGCCACTGCCACAAAGTCTATGCCTTGTTTAAATTTAAAACAAAATATGTAAAAGCAATAGAGGTATTTTTACATTATGTTTATTTTCAAAAGTGAATACCTAATGGGCTCACAATGTTTTTGGAATTCCGTCAGTGGCAGCATATTTTTAAGATTTAGGAATCTAAAATACAGATGCGCACAGAAAGGGAAGGCAACTTGGCTACTTCTGCTGAACAGATTTTAATATTTCTTGGAGTTTCATTTACCTTGTATGACATGCATTCTTCTTTTGTTTTGAAGCATTTTCAATATATCAGAAGGAGAGCTTGCATCTGCGGTGTTCTAATGAACTAATTAAGATGAAATTATGGCTGGATGACGTTGTGGATGGGTTTCTGTTCTGTAGCATGCGACTGGTATAGTGCGTGCTGACAGTTAAGGCTTCCCTAAAGTTCTACTGAATGTGTCTGGGTATTTTCCAGCTTTTGTGGCCAGGTGGTATATCAGAGTACGGGAATTAAGTTATCTTCAGAGAGTGACAGTGAAAAAAGTTGTGGAGAATATTGAAGCTGATTGACCCTCTGCTTGTCTTCTACAAACATGCTTTTCTGACTTGACTGGATTGTGGAAGTCCTCATGTTTTATTCTTAGTGGTAATCCATTAGGGGTAAGATTCAGCAAAGACCTTGAGCATACCTAAAGGTTAGAAGCTGCAATGTCCAAGTGCACCTCCTGGTTCCCGGAGAGAGATGCAGAAGGTCCTTTGTACCTGTTAGGATTCAAATCTGTACCCCCAGCTCGTGGGACAGTCTTGATGCTGTGCTACTCTGCAAAAAGATTTATTGAATGAGACAAAGGAGGAGTGTAGTTTTGAAGCCCTGCAGTTAGGGCATTCATTTGAGGAGTGGGAAATGCAGATTACAATGCCTGTAATTCCTGTAAATTATTCCATACCTTTATTAGGTCTAAGATTATGGCTGTTATGTGCTGTACTTGGGCCTGCGCTTTGGGACTGTTCAGGAAGTGAAGCCAGCAGAGAATGCCTCATCCCTTGCATAGTGCAGTTATGTATAAAGAACATCCCAGTCTGTGCTGGCACCTGCACCCATTTCTACACCTGAGGTCCTGGATTTAAACTATTAAATCTTAAATGTTTTGATATGGAAAGAGTACCTGTCCCTGCCAAAACTGAAGCCAGCAGAATTACTCAAGTTAAAAAAATCCTTTAGCGCAGTTGTACTGGTATGGCATCCTTTGCTTTGGAGCTTACTGTACACCTGATCTGCCTGATCTCTGAAACTTTCATCAAATTGTTGAGGTACTGGAAGGTAGGGACTGCCAGTGGAAGTTTTGACACAGAATCTTCTTGTGACATCACAAGAAAAAAACTTTTCTAAGAAAATGATCCCTTAAGGCTTTCCATTATAGTTTTCAGAATGATTGCACAATTAAAGGATCAGGTACTAAGAGCTTGTTTTCTTTACTGATCCTCATTTGTATATTAAAAACTGATAATCCTGTAGATTTCTTTTATACGGCTTTTTAATTAATATACAGCCATCACTGTTGTGTATGTAGAGTAGTGGAAGGCTCAGTGTGAGCATTGGTGTTGATAGGCGGTAAGGAGGCTCCTGTTCTGATTAATTTGGGATTTTTTTTTTCTTTTTTATTTTTTTTATCTTTAAGCAATATAATCTACACCTTTGCTAAGCACCATTTGATGGTGGCTAAAGTACTGATGACAGCCAGAGGTAGCATTTACCATGAGGAAACATCAGCCCATTACCATTGTCATTGGGACCAGTAGTGACAAACTTGTCAGGGGGTGGTGGTGGAGGGGGCAGAGGTCTAATGAAAGCTACCATTGGCTGTCTCTAACCTGGGGAGGGGGATGATCTTGAACTAGACAAATCCTGCTTAAAGAATTGGGTGGTTAGTAGTCTTGTCTCTCTGCAGATTAGCATTTTGGATCTCTTTCAGTAAAAATGCAAATTGCCTTTATTATTTCTGTCTTTCAAAAAACACATAATTGAAAACTATTCTGTTGATGCTTCTTTGAATTGCCTTCAGGAAGGATTTTTTTTTTTTTTTATCTGAATGAGTGGATGTAGTTGTTTGCTGAATGGCAGTATGTTAAGATTGGGTTTGTGCCTTGCACAGCCCCACATTGTCCGAGGACTGAAAAGGTAGAAGGGTCTCACCCCACTTTATTTCTTGTACAAGGTAGCAAAACCTAACCTAGCCCATCATCTCCACATTGATTTTACAATAAATATTAATTTTTATGAATATTTCATAATATATTCGTGATCTTTTTTCGTTCCTTCAACTGACTAATGCTGGGGTCCTTTTCTGCATTCCGTGCTTTCAAGCAGTTATTTGTCCTCTAGTGGGCTGGCTGACTTCTGTAATCCGAGAGCCACTACCTTGTCATCATCAACGAAGTATGCAGCCAAAACTTGGAAGTGAGAATATAACCATTTTTAGATGTTTGAACATGATCTCACCCTAGTGTTGTGGTGTTGAGTTTCTGGAGTTGTCATCCCCTCCTTTAAATGTTGATTTAAGTATTTTTTTTTAGTCTCTCTCTACTGGAATTCTGGTTTGGGGGAAACAGTAAAGTAGTTGCAAGCACTCTGTCTTGTGTGGCTTTTGAGAGGAGGAGGGAAGGTGTGAAAGCATAGAGTGCAGTCTTTTTCACAGTGGATACCGCTTGTTTGGAAGCTTCTGCTTTAGCAGGGGAGGATAAGAGAATCCCAAATGGGGAGGAGGGAGGGAGAGAATGTCTAAGACCCTTTATTGGAGGTAAGTACCCCAGTCTTTTAGGTATTAACAAAAACTTCACAGCTGTTTTTAAAAGCAACTCAGAGAATAAAAAACGTTTAAGAAAATTGTGAGCACATCACTATTACGTTTGATTGCAAAGTTCAGCAAACTTTGTATTTCATTCCATTATTTAGTGTTAATAGTTTAAAAAAACAAACACAATACAACCTTTATACTTACCTAACTTGCTTCATGTTTCTACTTGTTTTATTTCTAGCATATTATCAAGTTTCACCGTGCCTCAAAAGCAAATAAAAAGCCCATGCAGTTGCCAAGGTCTATGGTTAAATCCCTACTCTACCAGATCCTCGATGGAATCCATTACCTCCATGCAAACTGGGTGCTTCACAGAGATCTGGTAGGTGTCGCATGTATTACCTGGTTAAGAAAGTTGCATGTGCATGTTGTTGAGCAGGAGAAGAAAAGTCACTATTACTAATCTTGCATATCGATCCGTACAGCTCTTCCTGTTATTGTTGCAGGAGACTCATGGAGACTTTAAACATGAAAACAAACTATGTTTTCACATTGTTTTTATCTGAGTCATCTGAGCTCAGACAATGATGCTAGATCCGGTCAAAGGATTGCAGATATCAATATCCGAAAACAGTACATGAGCCAGCAGATATACATTGGTTGAACATTCTTATAAGTTTGTGCATGACTTTGAAAAGGCATTTAAGTAGGAAGGTGATTGATACCCTTGTACAGTGTTTGGCTTACGTGCAAGTTACCATAAAAGCTAGTGAAAGAGTAGTTTTTTCATGGAGTATTTCTTTTCCATGTGGTATTTTTTCTGACCGTGGGAAGACTATGAAAGAGTTGTCATCTTGAAATTTCTCATGACCTGAAGTGGCTCTTTAAGCTGATTGCAGATTACAAGGGCAGCCCGTTGCCTTGTCTTCGCTAGTCTGTTCCCCTTAAAGTTTCCCACCACTCCTCATACTTAAGTGAAGTGCTAACAAGGGTCGGAAAAAGAATGCTCATATGGGTACAGTACTTGCTGCCGCTTGCATTGTAACTAGAATTGTTGACATGAGACAAGCAACATGATGGTTAATATGCCAAATCTGTTCTAATAGTTATGCTATTGTAACATCAGTAGTAGGTATGGTAGGAAATGTAGTGTAATCTGTGTATGAAGTTACTGCTTTTATTTGGTTATTTTTCGTAGTTGCCCCAGTAGGTCAAAATAAGGATGCATGTCCAGAAACTTATAATTGCTAATTAAGTTTTATGAGACATAGATTGTTCTTGAATCTTTAATAGTAAATAGGGCCTTGGATTAATTTTTGGACGTAGAGCAAATGTTTTCTTAAAATATATTAATAAACATGAGGCAAGCCTGGAATAGAAGTCACAAACATCTTCTGAAATAAATTTTATTTAACTTTTGTCATAATACCTGATAACAGTGGCCATAAAGGGGGGTTTCAGGTTTTGGTATGGATCATTATTTTTATCTTGTTCCTTGGTATTTATTGTCAGTTTTTCTGTTAAATTCGAGATGTTAGTATATTCGTGTGGGTTGGGGTGGGTTTTTTTTGCCTTTGCAGTAGTATCCATGAGCAAAAGCAGGAAGCAAGTACAATACTGATTTTATTGCAACAGTTATTACTTTGCTAAGGAGGCAGCTGTTGCTTTGTCAGAGTGCCGAGATGTAATTAGGTACAGCTTGAGAAGGAACACCTGAAAAGTCTATATTCAGCTATGTTTAAGGGAAGTGGGTGTGTGTGTTCATGGAACTGTTAAATATATATACGCTCCAATGCCATACATGAATTTCCTATCAATATATCAAGTTCAAGATGGTATCTAAGATAATAATAACAAATACCCTAGAGAATTTTCTTGCTGATGTTGCTATTTCCAGCCTGCAGCACCAGGTGTTTTGCATGACTACTGCTGCTACTTTTCAGGTCTTATCTGTTGTTGATGTGTTGCATCAAAGCCGGTGCCTAATGTCTCTGCCTTTTCTCTTGGAACTTTGGGAGGTGGTGGTTGCTGTTATGAAAAAGACAACTATTTTTCACGGCACTGGAATAATAGTGCTTGATTGCTGTTGGCATAATTAAGAAGGGAGAAGAAGAGAAATTAGTGAAGTCTTAATGTGTTCTTGGTATGTGAATAAATTTGAGCTAATGGATTCTGGGATACCTCAGTGTGAGAAGGGAAACCATTTAAAAAATTGCGTTGGTACACTGGTGATTTAAAAGTGTATTCAGAATCTTTTGCCTTTTTAAAAATCATTGTGGATTTATGAAGAATTTGGGTATTTCATATAGTTATTTGTATGTTGAAGATAGTAAGAGAAAAAATGATGTTATTCTGGATGTGTCCTGTCTGCTCTTGAAATCAGGAGTTAATGTAATAATTTAGTAACTAATTTAAATTCTCAGTTAAACAAAATTTTTGTCTATCTCTAATTTTTATTCGTATGGTTGTACCTGTGACTTCTTCCAAGAACAGTGCATCAGGAACGATTTCATTTGGATCGATTTCTTGCATAATACATAAATAGGAAATCTTTAGTGTCTTCTTGAGATGAGGAGCATTTATCTGCTGTTTTTCCTCTTAGCTGTTTCAATTTACATGTGGTAGAAAAATCTTTTTCTATTTTATGTAAGCCAATGTTTTGCATCAAGACACCTTGTACTTTCCTGGTTTAATGTAATTCTGTTCTTGATATTTTTAGCATGCATTTGAATGCAGACCAAAGATGGTGACATCCATAAAGGTCATGTTATGCTTATTTCATTGTTTTGGTTTTTTTTCTTTTTAAAAGAAATTCTCTAAGAATATTTGTCATAATATTAGTCAAATTCTTATGAGCCATGGAAATGACCTTTAGAATTTATTTAACAAACGTTGCAATGAAGAAACAGAAACATGGGAAGTTAGGTATTTGCAAGAGTACTTGCTTGGAGGTATTTGAAGAACATTGTTTAAATCTTAATTTGGTACTGTCTTAAATCAAAGAGGTTTGTAAAGAAGCCAGAATACCAAATGTGCTTATTAAAAACCCCTGTTTCTCAGTGGATCCGTATTTTCAGATAGCTTAAAGTTGTTACTCCTAAGTTGTTTTTAAGATCAGCAGTAGCCAGCAAAAAACATGATAGAGTAACAAAACTGGGGAACAATGTGAACTTGCTGACTTGTTGTGTCCTTGGGCTCTGCAAAAAACATGATAGAGTAACAAAACTGGTGAACAATGTGAACTTGCTGACTTGCAATACATGTCGTGTCCTTGGGCTCCGCTAATGGATCGTTTCTACCACAAGGAGACAGTCTTGCTCCCCTCTTCACTGCCGCTAGGCATTACCACCCATTTTGATGGTCTGGCAGGTGACACTCACCTGACTCATGGTGAGTTCATTCAGGGAGTTAAACCCGCAGAAGGTATTCACTTTTCACCCGCAGAGGTAATTTTCTGCAGGATTTAGGTGCCTGAGGGGTCTCACTGGGAGCTTAGATGTGTGCAGGAGCTGGCACAGAAGTGTGAAGCAGGAGGTGGTGGCAGAAAGCTGAAGAGGTCATTCTGGCATCACCTGCCATTATATAAGATTATTTTATTGTTAGAATGTATTTTTTTTAATTCTTAGATGAAAGTGCAAGTGTTTTTTAAAAGATTACATTAAATTTTGGCTCTAAATCAGTATAACCTATGTTTACCTTGAATCTTTTCTGATCCAAGACTTATGTCAGCTTAAACTCTCCCAGCACAAATCCAAATTTAGGAAAGTGCCCAAACTGAGGCAAATTATAACACCAAATACACTCACACTCATGATCCTAGAAATATGAAAATTATTTAGTATATATTTTAATTTCTTGTAATATTGGGGTTATTTTCTTTCAGGCTTTCTTATCCTGAAGATAGCTGAAAGGGCTAAGTGGCTTTTTCAGATATAAATTTTTAGACTGATTTCTGTCAGTTAAAAAATATTAAGCAGTAACTTTCTTTACAGCAAGATTCAAACCAGTATAGAATATGGGACAGGAGCATTAGAGTTTTTATTTCTTTGAATAGCATTGGGTCAATTTATACACCTTTGAGTTGACATAAATCTAGAAAAATCCCTACATTTTTTCTCCTATTAAGCCATTTGGAATGGCATTTTGTTGTTGGATTGCATGTTGTTGGGAAACAATAATTTTGCCTTCTCAACATCGCAGTACTCCTGAAAGCCCACATGTGAGAGGAGGGAGGCTTTGCTGGCTCTGCTAGCTGCTGGGCATTTCATTATAAAATAAGAGGGTAATGTAGCTAAATATTAGAGAAAGAACCTTTCCATACTAAGCTTTTGTTTTTTAAAGTGCTCTGTATAGACTGTGGGCTGTCCAATTGAAGGAGATCTAAAATTGTGCTCTGTACCTTGAGTAAATAGCAAGTTAGAAGGTGCAGCGTGTGGTGTACAGTATTTCAGGGTATTATGAAATCTTTGTCCCCTCCTTCCCCAAATGTGAATTATTTAGATTCTACAGCAATGTTCAGCAAAGGCCCTACTTTGCGGAGGCATCTGAAAACAGAGATCTTCGATATGCTGCATGTTCACGTTAGCAACTGAAAGGATTTGGGCACTTTTGCTTGTGCTAATAACCCTTCTGTAGTTGATGTTAGTTGCTTAAGGACAAAAGCAGCCAGAGATTATTTCCGTTAGAACTTGATAAAACTAAGGACAAAAGCAGCCAGAGATTATTTCCTTTAGAGCTTGATAAAAGCAATTTCTATTTGTAATAGAACGTATTTTCCTGGAGGGAGGTATTATCTATGAGATGTTCTAAGTGCACAGAAACCATATTGAGTAATTCATTTCAGATTCTGCTTACATCCTTGAGCATTTCTTTAGTATTCTGCTTAATGTTATTAAATTGAGTAATTCATTTCAGATTCTGCTTACGTCCTTGAGCATTTCTTTAGTATTCTGCTTGATGTTATTAGAACTCCTGGTTGAAAAACTGATGTTGGAAATCAAACTCACCAGAGAAATGAAGATTTTTTTTTTTCTTACCCCATAGGAGGTTGCTTTCAGCATTCTGGAATCTGAAACTTGCTTATTACTTTTTTTTTTTTTCTTCCCTCATAGGAGGTTGCTTTCAGCATTCTGAAATCTGAAACTTGCTTATTGCAATAGTTGTATAAACTAACTTTGTAAAATAAGCCAAGTTCCTGAAGTATTTTTATTATAATTTTAAATATTTGTTGACTACAAATTTCACAGTTTCTCTGGTATTTTCCCTCTACAGCTTTAGAACGGCTAAATTGGCTGCATATGTTGTTTTACAAATTAAAGAGATTAATTTACAGCAAAAGCCTCATAGGTGTAACAGCAGGGATATAGGTGAAAAGACAACGTTAGACACGTCTTCAGACTCATAGTTTTGATTTGCAAACAGAGGACGTGTTCTGATGGAACAAAAGGTGTCCATGAGTCTTAAAATTGCAGAGATTTCAAACAAATTCCTTTTCACTCTAATAATTGATTAGTATTATTCTGTTTAGAAGAAGATTTTGGTGTCTGAAATATAAGTGAGACATAGGGTAGATTCTAGACGAGGTGGTTCCCTGAGCAGATTTGGTTGGATCAACTTTCTGTTGATGCAGGAGTCCATGCTGCCTCTACTCATCTCTGCTCCACCGTGCTCCTCCTCTTCCTCCAAGCTAGGGATTGGCAAACTAACATGAGTTAAAATCAGACTTGTGAAGAAGAGGTTGATCTGTACGCGAGTTCATCCCCTGATCTGGTGCAACACACAATTACACAGATGCTTATGTAAGGGGGATATATGGGCAAGATGGATAGATGTGTGGGAGCCAAGTGGATAAGGATGGGACATAAGGGAAGAATAGACTTTCAGTGACATTGTCCTATTCTGCTGGCAGCGTTAAGTATATGATCTCTAATCCTCCTCCCCCTTAACCATTTTGGTAACTGTAAATTTGTTGGTGCCTAGCTTTTGGGCGGTAAGAATAAAATGAGCACCTGAAATTTCTCAACATAACAAATCTAGGATTTGGTGTTTTGAGTAATGTTTTTTGAAGAATCTAGTTACAGTTTTTTGAAGTAATATTTTTGCCAGTGGCAGAAAGCAGAGTGAGACTGTTTCTCAAATCCTCCAGTTTACAGTATACCATGTCAGTATAAATGCACCTTCTTTGGTGTTTAAAGCAAATGTGAATAGCAGTTGCAAGGAAAGGGTACTTTTCCCACTTCTGCTGTGGAAGAGAATGGGTAGTTACATCGCAGATTTCTGCAACCAAGTGACGAAATCCTGAAGCAAATTCTGGATGTGAGGTTCTTATATACGCTGCAGGACAGCTCTTATGGTGGTATCCAGTGAAGAAAGGTGGTTGTAGTGAAAATTTAAGAATTGTTTTTGTCACTTAGAAAGACAGCAAACATTTTAAAGTTTTGAAGCTGATAGGTACATCAACAGAGTGGGGAGTAACTGAGTTTGTGGCTTGTATTACCAAGAGATACTGGATAGAAGTAGAAGATGGGGAAGAAAAACAAGTAAAAGGAATCTCAGTGGGAAACTGAAGCAAAGATGGATTTCCCCCCCCCCGAGAAAACACAGCTAATGGAGAGAGCAAGAAGACCCAGCAAAAGTCTTCCTGCAGCTTTGTCTTTCTGCCATTTCTGTGTATATGCCCTGCAACACCTTGCATCACTTTTCCTCACTGGTAGCCAAGATTCCCTTTTCTCAGGGTTTTTGTGATGTCCTACCCCATCATTCCAGTCAGGCCCAAGTCTTCCTTGAGCTGGCCTTTCCTTGACACTTCAGCTGCCAAATGGGCTAAGGTGGTGATGTTTCCATGTCCATGTGTGTTTTTTTTTCAGTGTAATCCTTTCTCTCCCAATCAGCCTTTTCACTCTAATTTTCCTAAGGAGTGGAGGGAGGAGTCCTACTGCAGCAAAGAGTTTGCCCCTGGTTTTCCATCTACAGCTTTTTTATTACCATACCCTTGTCTCTTTTAGTAGGAGAAGTTTATGTATGCATTCTGTAGTTTGTTTCACTATGTCATTTGTATTAGCAGAAGCTATTTTCATTGCGTGCTTAAGCTAATCAGTTTGTGTTTCTTCCTGGAGTGTATTATGGAGTGTCCGTGCACTTCTGCCACTTGCAGAATTTATGGAATGCTAATCTGGGCATTTTCGGTGGAAGGACATAGCAGACAGATGAAGTTTGATATAATTTTGACTCTGCATGTCGGTTTATGTAGCAAACGTCTTTTGGAACTTTGCTGCAACATGACACAACTCCCTTAACCTGTCTTTGCCTCTGTTTTCCAATCTGACAGCTATTTATGGGAATAATTTGTAGCTTACTGCTTTATGTGCTATGAAATCTTCGAGTGAGCGCCGTATAATATGCATGGTTTATATAGTTAACTATTTTTATTTATTGTTTGATACTCTTCTAATGAGCTGAAAGTATTAACAAAGACTAAGAATTAAAATAAATTCCATGTTGTATGAAGGAAGGCACCAGCAAATTTCTTAAAATGTTGTTAAGCGGGTACTGACTTTTTACTTCTGCTTTCATGTTCTCGTGCCTTTGAGAAATGAGAAAAGTCTCTCAGTGCTTATTATTACTAGTTTATAGTATTTAACTACTCCCTCCTCTCCCTTCCTGTGCCTTCCCGAGAAGATTTACCAGGCCAATAAGTAATTAGAAAAGTTATCTAAAAAGCAGCAGACCTGAAGTGTGAAGCATGTCCCACTTGGATTTTGCTAAGCGAGTGAACAGTGAGTTTGAAAGATAAAATGTAAAATGACGGGTGCTGGGAAACTCCCCTTTTACCAGCAATTCTAAAAAAGGATTTTTTATGTGCTGATATCAAAAGTAAATTTAGACATAGGTTCATGCATCCCTCTCTTGACAAGCAGCTGCTGTACTGTTGGGTTCTGCCTTCTGCCAGTAATTTTGCACTGGCTTGAAAAGCTTCTTGGCCCTGTTCACCCATTTGGGCGTGCACACGCCTCCTATAAATAAATAGCGAGTCAACCTGTCTGCCAGTTTCTTTAAACTTTTTACAAACACTGTAATTGTAATGCCCACTGTTCTATGTCTTCGTGCTTGTGTTGTTTCGTGAGAAGGGTGCACGAATGTGTATGAACATGCACTCCCGACTCACGTTCTCCCTTAGCTATACGTGGGTTCAGGCCTCTTAATCCTTCATTATTCAATCTGCATGATCTCTTTGGGGTGAAGGGGACTTTTCACAGTGTCAAAGAATCTTAGTAGTGATCATACTCAACTTGCAGATTTCCCAAAAGAAAGGAAATGACAGATAAACCTACATATTTTGAGATATTAGACTCCATGATGACTTCAGACAATGATTTGAATTTATTAGCTGAAAGGTTAACACATTTTTCATCTTTTGTATCTGGTTAGAGAGAGGATACACTTTATTTACTGCTGAGGAACAACAGTATGTGGATGCTAAGTGTATCTATATGGATACATGCTTCTAGACAGATGAACCAGAAATTTTACATGCTGAATAGCAAAGTTTTATCAGCATATGCTTTTCCCTTTTTTCTTTTTGTGTTCAAATATTAGGCATATATTGAGGGGCATGTACTCAGAAATGGTGCATTTCTCATTACTCAGAACTTTGCTTTTCTTCAGTTATTAAAAATAATTTTCACGTGATTTAGAAAGGTGTATGAAGACATGCAAAAAGTATTAGCTTTATTTAGTACATTTGAAACAGCTGTTTTTCTGAGACTGACTAATGCATACCTTTTGGTTTGTAGATTGATTTTTACTAATAGAAATAATTACAGTTGAAGAAAAATGTTTTACCTCAGGTTCTAAAACAAGCTTATGCCCATAAAACCCTGTCTGGATATAAATTCAGATGAGTCGGAAGAAACAAAGGGATTGATTTAATGTTCTTTTGGCTGTGTTTTGCTACTAAAGTCAACAAATGACATATGGCTCCTGTGAGCTTCATATCTCTTTTCCTGAGGTGGAAAAAGGGTGAGAAGGAAGCAAAGGTATTAAAGGAATTGTAGAATTTATTTGTTTTTTTCCTGATACAGAAAAAAACCAGAAGGAAAATGTCATCTTTTCTAATAGCCCCAATTCTGATACCATCTGCTGTATGAAGCTTTTGAGTAAAAAGGTGGTGTATTTAACTTAGTGCTGCAGGTGACCATTTGGAGTGAGCGAACTGTGGTTTATATTCTAAACAAAAAAGGCAAAGTTTAGAAGAAGCTTTTAGAAGTTTTTCTTGTTTTTCTTCTGTTGGAGAAAGTAGCCTTGGGATAATGGGATTGGCTGCGAGTGCATCTGTCAGATTATTTCTGTTTGAACTCATTGCCCTTTCTGAATAAGGCTACAGAGGTTTGCACCACAATGTTGACATGTTCATACTTATAGTAGCAGAAATTAATGAAACTTGAAAGAACTATGTTTAAATCAGTGAAGACAACAAATGTAACAATATATAATATTCAAGAAAAAAATGAAAACACTGCATTTGTTCTTTGTGTTGCTTGCTGTCTTGAGCTTCCTCTTGTGTGTTTCTCTTCATTTGCAAGCAAACTGTAGTTATGACTGATCTAAGAAGATGTCGCCATAACGTTGCAGATTGTTGTGCATTTAAATTAAGCATCTTTGATCAGTGATCCAGGAAGCTGCAAAGGATGTTAGTTTATTATTTGGTTTTGTTATGTGTGAACTTTGTCAAAGAAACTGTCTCTGCTGCAGAAAATGACTGTCCAGCTGGTGTTTCACTCATGGCTTTTCTCAGGGCCTCTTCTCCAACCTCTGTCCTTTCTGCTTTCTGGCTAATGTTTCAGAAATCATCAGCCTTACTGGAAGTTAAAGAAAATGAAGGAAATCCTTTATACAGTCTGTGAAGTGACCAACTATGTGAAGTGGTCCTCTCAGAAACTGGGCATTATATCTTCGAATTCGTCTTTAGAGAGGATTATGATAGTTTTATACTTTTTCTTCTGAATTTCATGTTAAAACACCTTGGAATTAAGTTTTCAAGGTATTCTAATAAATACAGGAACAAACCTTCATCATGTCTGAACAACTGGTAAAAGTATTTATAATATTTTTTTCACATATTAACAGGGAAGCAGAGAAGATTTCCAGTCAAGAAAGGTTTATCATCGTGCAAGTAGTCAGTCTTAAACACGTACAGTTCTCTCTATAGCAAACTTCTCTACTAACAGGATTTTTTAAACTGTTCTTTCTCTGGTTTTTTTCCTGCCCTCTAGAAGCTAAAGCCCATGTGGATATATGACCACTGTTTTGACAGACCTCTGTTCCACTTTGTTCAGTTTCTCAGTGGTGTTAGAGCACAGCTCGTTATTACCTTTTAGATTCCTTTCAGTGGCTTGTGGAAGCACATCCCCAGCAGTTCAGTAACCTTTCTGTGCTACTTTGTAAAGTAGTAAAAAGCAGTGTGGAAAAACTTTTATTCTATTTAAGTAAGCTGATGGCATCTGAAAAATGTTTTTTTAATTGAGATTATGGTTTTGCAGTCTCAGACAACCCCTCCCTCCCACCTTCAAGCTAGCCCCTTACCCTCCCATGATGCTTTAGTTCCTACTGGAGTAATAAACTTTGAATATAAATTTTGGTTGGTTTTGTAGTAGAATCATAGAATCCTAGAATCATAGAATGGCTGGGTTTGGAAAGGACCTTAAAGATCAAGTTCCAACCCCCCTGCCATGGGCAGGGACACCCTCCACTAGCCCAGGTTGCTCAAAGCCTCATCCAGCCTGGCCTTGAACACCTCCAGGGATGGGGCATCCACAGCTTCTCTGGGCAACCTGTTCCAGTGCCTCACCACCCTCACAGTGAAAAATTTCTTTCTAATATCTGATCTAAGTCTACCCTCTTTGAGCTTATAACCATTACCCCTTGTCCTGTCACTACACTCCCTGATAAAGAGTGCCTCCCCGTCTCTCCTGTAGCCCCCTTCAGGTACTGGAAGGCTGCTATAAGGTCCCCCCAGAGCCTTCTCTTCTCCAGGCTGAACAACCCCAACTCTCTCAGCCTGTCCTCATAGGGGAGGTGCTCCAGCCCTCTGATCATCTTCATGGCTTTCCTCTGGACTCTCTCGTAGTTTATTTCTATTCAACCACTTGTGATTTTTTTTAAGAGTTTTCCTAAAAAAAAAAAAAAAAATCAAAATAGTAACAAAAATGAAGTAAAATGGTACTAAGAAAAAATCAAAATAGTAACAAAAATGAAGTAAGGTGGTACTAAGAGTTTACACTTGCTTATTCTGATAGCTTAAATATTGAGCCCAAATCCCAAAATCTGGCATGATAATGTTCTGTGTAGCTGGTGTTCTCAAATATAACTCATGTCTAAGAAGATAATTCTGTAGACAATATTTTGCATTCCTGAAATTCACCTTGGAAATGGGGGATTTTGGCTTTTGAAACCATTTTGCCTTATGCTGTAGTTGTTGCCAAAGAGTGGGTTTTTCACAAATGTGTCTTCTGTTCTACGTTTTTCTTTAATCCATGAAACATGCTTGTACATTTTTACTTTGATTTGCCTTTCATATAGTTACTTTTGATATAACAGTTGTGGATTATGGTTGTTAGAATTATGAATTAAGTGCAAACTCCAGTAGGTTGCATTTTAATGAGCTGATATTGACTTCTAATGCTATGAAAATTATTTTTGTGGCTGTTGAACTGCGAGCGTGATGAGCTGTTTGCCAGCTCAACTGAAGTTAAGTCTCTTAGATGGGATGTTTCAAGTTGGTTATGCTTCTTGAAGTTCAGGATGTGAATTCGAGTCTCAACCCTAAAACCGATTGCTTATCAAGTAAATATTTTGAATTCTTGATAGTTAAAACCAAGAGAATTGCAGACCCATTTAGGTTTTTGGGTAATGTGCGTGCTTGAAATTCTGGTTATCTGGATGGTATAATAATTTTACAGTAGCTTCTTACTAATTTTACTGTCAGAAATAGGTATGCTGTGGCTGGCTGGCAGCTGCTCTTTGCTAGGACACTAGATTTACTTGGAAGCTTATTTCTCTGTGCATGTCTCCTTGCTCTGGTGGGAAGCTGCTGTTCTTCTTTTGGTGCCAGCTTCTGTAGTGGGATGGGAAGGGCTTGCAGTGGTAGTGAACCTTTTAGGGGTCCTAAGAGTAATCTTTTCTGTGTCACATTAAAATACCTGAGTGTATATTGCAAGTATCATGTTAAGTTTGAAAAAATTTTAAACAAATTGAGCTGTTTTCTAGTTTATCTCATTTTCATGCTATTTCTCCTTCTGCAATGTGGAAGTTTTGATGCTTATTTTATCCCTGTCTATAGGGATATATATCACTTTATAACGTGGTTTACTGAACTACTAATCCCCACAGCTTAAAATACCTGAGTGTATATTGCAAGTATCATGTTAAGTTTGAAAAAATTTTAAACAAATTGAGCTGTTTTCTAGTTTATCTCATTTTCATGCTATTTCTCCTTCTGCAATGTGGAAGTTTTGATGCTTATTTTATCCCTGTCTATAGGGATATATATCACTTTATAACGTGGTTTACTGAACTACTAATCCCCACAGCTATGCTCTCGAAGTTTTGATGCTTATTTTATCCCTGTCTGTAGGGATATATATCCCTTTATAACGTGGTTTACTGTACTACTAATCCCCACAGTTATGCTCTCTTACAACTTTTCTTTTTGCTTAATTGGAAAAATACTAGATGCTATATCTTCCTCTTTTTTACAGGGCGACACTAGGAAAGTCTTCATTAACTGTTGAAATAGATTAATTAAATTGTGTTAAACTTCCTTGTGGCTATTCTGAGTGGTCTGAAAACTGAGCTGTGCTCAATTCAGCTGTGCCAGTGCGAGGTGGTGCTGTCTCTGCTGCACTGGAGGAAATGCTGGGTGCCACGCAGTCAGTGATGCGAGTTTGCTTCTCTGCTGCGGCTGTCCCAGCCCGTGGTCTCACTGCT